>NW_016107848.1:374450-481513 GCF_001604975.1 Cebus imitator | reverse complement strand
ACAGGATCTCACTCTGTCATCCAGGCTGGAGTGCACTGGTGTAATCACAGCTCATTACAGTCTCAACCTGATGGGCTCAAGCAATCCTCCCACCTCAGCCTGCCAGTTAGCTGGGACCACAGGTATATGACACCATGCTGGCTAACTTCCTTTTTTCTTTTTCTTTTTTGTAGAAATGGGGTCTCACCATGTTTCTTATGTTGATCTTGAAGTCCTGAGCTTAAGTTGTCCTCCCACCTTGGCTTCCCAAAGTGCAGGGATTACATCATACCTGGCCTCATCTGCAAATATTTGTTCAATGCTCACATCCTGTACTGGGAAGTAGCAGTAGAAATAGAGAAATCGACATCCCTATCTCATGGAGCTTAAATTCTAGTTGAGGAGGCAGACATTGAACAAATACATATTAAATATATAGTCTATCAGGTACTGGTGTTGTGAAGAAAAAATAGTGCAGGGAATAGATTTAGAATCTCTTACCTCCCAAGTGTGAGGTGGGAGATTGCAATTTTAAGTAGCATGGTTTGGGTAGTCATCGCTGAGCAAAGACCCCAGACAGGTGAGAGAAACCCGCTTTCTGGGGAAGAGCAGGCAGAGACTATCCAAAGTGCAAAATCCCCGAGGCAGCAACATGCCTTGGGTGTCTGAGCAACATCCAGGAGAGCTGTGTGGTTGGAGTGGAGTCCACTAGATGGGCTAGTCCTGGAATATGAATTCAGCAAGGCATAAGGGATAGTGGTGGGCCAGGTCTTGTAGGTCACAGAAAGGACTTTAGCCTTCTCAGAAGACAACTCCCTATTGGATGATTTTGAGAGAAGTGATCTAAGAAGCAAGATCTGACTTAGTTTTAAAAGAATCATTTTGACTGCTGGGTTGAGAATGGACTTTCACAGCAAAAGGTCAGACTAAGGAAGATCAATTAGGAAGCTATTGGAGCCCTCCAGTGAGAGATGATGATAACCCATATAGGGTGAAGGCAGTAGAGGTCAGCAGAAGTGGTCATTTGATGCTAGATTGGGATCTGAGATGTGAGGGAAGAGATCAGTCAAGAAAGAATCTAGACATGGGCAAGAGAGAGTTGCCAGTAAGATGTTTTGGAAGATTGCAGAAAAGACAAGTTCAGGAGGCAGGGGTGAGGAAGATCAAGACTTTCATTTTGGACACATTGTACTTAACATGGCTATGAAGTAGGCAGCTGGATACATAAGCCTGGAGTTTAGCCTGGGTGTGTGTGTGGTGGGGCAGTGTATGAATTTGAATATGCTTTTAATTTTGAATTAATTTAATTTAATTTTAGATTTCATAAATTTAATTTAAATTTTGATTTGATTTAGTTTTGAATGTTTTAGAATTGTCTTAAAGATAAGTCTTAAATAATTAGGTACATTAATAATTATTAATTTTTTGTAATTAAATATATTAATTAGGTATAATTAATTAAGTCTTAAAATAATTTAAGAAATCTATTTAAAAATGAATTTAAATCATATCTGAAATTCCTGAAGTACAGTTGGAGAACTTGCATGGAGCTCAGTTTTAAACGTTGGCACGCTCTTTATAAAAAGTACTATTTGGTAATACAATCATCACAATCAATTTTTTTTTATGTGTAATATGGCAAGAAGGAATGATAGGATTTACCAATCTATGCCCCAAAGGAACTTACCTAAGTAATATTTCTACTCTCCATTGTTGGATCCATTTCTCAGAAAAGTAGCTGAAGTTTTCTTACCTTTTGAATATGCGGATGTGAACCATCAACTGCTGAGGCACTCTTGACGGAACATGGACAGTGGGGCAGATCATGCATTCCCTTTCAGGGTCATATTGGTTCATCCCAATGAAGAGATTTTATGTGATGTGCAAATTGTCATGATGTACTTTTTAAAAATAGTGTCACTGACACATATTCACTAAAATAAATTAACTTTTCTATCTTGACTGACTCACATTCTGGAAACAGCAACTTCACATGCCAGTGAAGATATGAGCCACAGGGATGGGTAGGAGTGGGAACATACCAGCAAGAAGATGGCAGTGCCAGAGCCCTTTTAATAGTTTTTAGCAGAGCAGTGCAGAGGTTATGAGAATAAACCTAGACTTTTACAAGCCTGGGTTATAATTCAAGTTCTGTTGCTTTCTGGATGGGCAGACTTAATCTCCTCTAAAGTATTCAGACAAAAAATATAATGGGGAAGAATCATAACTTTCTCTTGTGAAAAACTAATGAGAAAATGCTTGCAAAATACTTAGAACAATGCATTGCACATAGCCAGCTTTCAATAAATGATGACTATTGTTATTGGTAACTCTTTTAAAATTAAATGTTTGGTCCCTTGAAATATCTGAAGAGGGGATGGAGAGACTCAGTGGTAATAAGTAGTTTAATAAGTTGTGGGCTGGAATCAGCAGATTTAGAGAAGGGCTTTTGGAAAAGTGAGTCCAAGTCTCAGTGCAGGGACACACTTTTAAGCAGTGATTGTTTCAGATTGCCATCTGCTCTTAATTGGTGAGCAGGGCTGCCACCCTAGCCTCAGATTGAAGCTGGTACAGACAGCCCTGGTGAAAATGAGCCTCCACATCATTAAATCATATAGTTGAAACACTTCTGCTGCACACTCGAACACGTGAACACACACATTTAATCTTTACTGGCTATTTGAACTTATTAAGCATTTCTGTAATACTTTTTTTCTAAGTTGGCTCCTTCTCATTAGTGGTTCCTCATATCACCCTATGTGAAGGGTGACTACAACAGTCCACATTTTGCAGACCAGGAAATTGAGGTACGGTCAGCCTAGTGTGGTGTGGGTAAAGGCACCAGAAAATTAAGCCCTGGAACTTGAAACAACCCAGAGTATCTCACTGCTGAGTCATGGTTGACTTGATGAAGGAGAATTTTTGTTCTCCACAGTGAATTCAGAGCATTCAAATAAAACACAAAAGTGATGTCCACTTCTTTGCATAAGAGCAAAAAATACTACCTATAGTGATGATATGGTAGCCAGAGATACCACTCTAAGATCAAATCTGGTCAAGTCACTTTTCTATATAAAACCTTGTTCTGGTTCCCCATGACCCAAGGATAAAGTCCATCTTCTTAACGTGGCATATGTGATGTTCCCTGTACTCCTCTTCCTCCCACTGCCAGCCTCATTACTCACTCCTTCCATCCTCACTCCAGCCAAGCTGAAGACTTTCAGGTCTCTTAATGTGTCTTTGCACATAAAATGTAGAAAAGAACCTTACTCTATCTTATTTTATGTCCTTTAGTTGTATGTCACATTTTCCAAGAAGTCTCCCTAGATTTCTCAAGGCTGAATGAATTGGCCCTTCTGTGTACTCCTACAGTACATAAGATTTATACCACTGATCTCACTGAAACTGCACCTTAAATCAGTCTGTCCCGTGAGCCTGTTACCTCCTTCAGTACAGTAAATATACCTGCTTCATTGTAGATCCCCAGCTTCCAGCGCAATGCCTGCAAACATCAGAGATACCATAAGTACCTTTTTGATTGTATGAATGAGCAATATGCCTTGTGATTTGACATGTTCCATTTCACAAAATGGATGAATATTTTGTTTCAGACACTTTGATAAGTACCAAAGTACAAAACGTTATGGTTTGAAGATTTAACAGTGGAATTTCTGGCAACTGCCAGGAGGGAAGTGAGGTCAGCTATGAAGCCTATTATCCTGGGTATTTGCTTTAAGATACTTCTTATCCTGGTCTCTTGGTCTTTAATAGGTATTGTCCAAGTGACCATATATAATAGTTATCTAAACTGGTACAACTTTCACAGCGGAGGTGGATATATTGATCATTGTATTTTGACAACACGCATAGACCAGGACTATCCCAGTAGAGTGTGTGGGTCACTCTAGGCATATGGATTATCCTAATGTGCTGTTAGTCCTGAGCTAAATCCCTGGTTTAACTGATCCATCTAATGGGCTGAAAACTGCTGCTGGGTGAGAAATCTCACAGTTGTACTGACTGAAACAGCTAAGGGACATGTAGCAGTCACTTTGTAACATATGGCTTGACAATCCTTTTCCTGAAGTAGCTCTAAGCATGGTGGTAGTTATATCTCAGTGACAGTAGCAGGTGAGAGAGGCAGTTAAGCAGTAGTTCTGTCGCGCAGTAAAAGTTTTGGCACCTGGATTTGAACATGAAGGATGCTAACTGGGAAGCTGAAAGATTTCCAGATCAGCCGAATTGCTCAAAGGTGCCAAGTTGGCCTGAGAACCTTCCTTTGTGAGTGAGATATAGATGATAGTTGAAACGACTCCTCAGCTGGAAAATGCAATTTAAGCATATGTTTAAAAAAGCAATAATTAAATATTACTTTTTCAGAGTTCTTTGGTGCTCCTGAATCCGTGGCTGTGCCAAGTACTTAGCTGTGCAGAGGGTGATTATCTTTCGAGGCCAGGATAGTGGCTCCCAATCACTGCAGTGTAACTCTTGGGCTTGGCATGAGCTGAGGAGGTGAAAGAGGAGGACTTACATATTAGCGGTAAAGGTGAAGATTCCTAACACCTAGAAAGTGTTGAAATTCTGGTTAGCATGCTTATCTTCTTTTGGCAAATGTCGTATATTAAGTAGAAGATGGCATGTTCCCTTCATTAAATTTCTCTTTTCTGATAGGATTTCTCCAAATTTATGTCTATTATTTATGCCTAGAAAAATTAATAATTTGTGGCTGATGAATTCATTGAAATAATACAATGTAAATTGTTGTTCTGGTCTTAGATAGGAATTAGAAATTCCTTTGTATTAACAGAAGTTTAAGAAATGTATTATTGTTTAAATATTCCACGCAAATAAACATACATGGAGATAGCAAAATAAAAGATAAAACAAGACTCCATGAAGCCGATTGAAAATGTTCACATCCTCAGATTCCAGCTTGCCGTCCCATCTTACCCTTTATTTAGTCTTATTGTTAGCGTCTACTTTTTAAAGGCCAAATTGACCTTAGGTGCGTTTATAAAATGACATTTTAAATTTCCTAAGTCAAACATCTAGGTCAGAGCTATAATGTTGCTTTAGGACCGAGTTCCTCCAGGAGGAAAACAGCAACAACAATAAAATTATTTAAAAAGGTAGTTGCTGCATGAGTCAGTCATGCCAGTTATGTCCCATATACCTTTTGGGAAAGAACAGTGCCCTGTGTGCAGAAAAGAAAGTGACCTATGGCTTGGTATAAAGAACTGTAATTGATGGGCTATCTATGAGTATAATATATTTAGAAAGCAAATTGTGGTTTATATTCTTTATGACTTTCCTTGGCTAAACAACAGTAGGTATTTCATGCCCAGCAGGACTGAGGGGTTTAGAATAGGAATTAGGAAGGAAAAGTCACCCTTCCAATGAGTGAAAGAAAATGGCACTGGTCTGGGTGTGGTGGCTCATGCCTGTAACCCTAACACTTGAGGAGGCCAAGATGGGTGGATTACTTGAGCCTAGGGGTTCGGGACCAGTCTGAACGATGTCCCGAAATCCTGTCTTTACAAAAAAATACAAAAATTAGCCAGTTCTGGGAGCATGCGCTTGTAGTCCCAGCTACTGGTTGGGTTGTCGGGGCGGTGTGTGTTGTATTGAGGCAGGAATATGATTGCTTGAGCCTGGGAGGTAGCGCCATGACGGTACCACTGCACTCTAGAGACCCTGAGAAAGAAAGAGAGAAGGAGAGAAAGAGGGAAAGAGAGAAAGAGAGAAAGAGAGAGGGAGGGGGGGAGAGAGAGAGAGAGAGGGAGAGGGAGAGAGAAAGAAAGAGAAAGAGAAGAAACAAAAAGGAAAAGAATAAAGGAAGAAAGGGAGGGAGGGAGGGAAGAGAAGACAGAAAGGGAAAATGGCACTGGTTATGAGCGTGCCCTACTGTCAAACTGTCTGGACTCATGTCACAGCTCCCCTTTCTACTAGTTGTGTGGCTTTGGGAAAGGCATTTAACCTCTTAACTTCAATGTCCCATCTTTAAAATGGGAATAATAAAAATAATCACCACATAAGGTTTTGGTGAGGCCTGAATGAGATTATACATAAAAGCACTTAGCAAAATATTTGGCAAATAGTAAAGTCAATAAATACGAATTCTAACTGTGAGACACCCAGTCATTTGACATCATGACTACAGTTTTTATTTCAGTCTATGCTTGAGTATATGGTTGATACCCAGGAATGTTATGGGTCTTAACATCAGTTTTACAGGTTCAAGGCCTTAATGTTGAAGGCCTAAGAGCATTCAGGCCTTCATCAAACTCTGCAGTGTTCCTAGATCAAGGAGCTCCTGAAACAAGATACATCCAGAGAGCCCCGCTTTCCCAACGTACCTCAGTGGGCCCTAGTCCTCCTTCCTAGCTTCTGCCTGCCACAGCTGGCTCAGGGAGCTAATGGGACTGCAGCACCAGATCAAAACAGGAGGCCACGGATGATTCTAGTTCTCAGGAATGCCTTATAAATCTTGTATGCTCTCTGTTGCTATGCTGTTTTTTTAAAGTAATTTTTTCTTTTTCTGTATTTTTATTCTAAGGCAAAAATCAATAAAGAGGCTAGGTTCAATGTCACAAGATGTGGGTATTAAGTTTCCCTGAGAAACCATATATTTGGATGATGAACTGGGACCAAGACCTCTCACTAGACTCTAAGAACATCTCGTCCTCTCTTTCAGTCTCATTCTTCTTTTCTCCTTCCAATAATTTTAACCACAAGAATACACATCACTTTCTACTTGTGTTTCTTTTCCTCTTTTTCCTCTCCAGCCCTTCCAGTATCTTTGTAGCCAATTCCTTATATCATATTCCTTCTGTGTGAAAGGCACTGTGATGCGCTGGAGGAAGAAGTAAGGAGACGTGAATGGGGATTTTGACTATTGTGACAACTTGCTGTTATCTTGGTCCTATTATTAATCTCTCCAAGTCCCATTTATATAAAGATAGGGGAATAATAAACTCAGCATAGCTGTTTCACAGGATTGTAATGAGGACAAAATAAAATATTAACTATGCAAGTGCTTTTCAAATGTTTTTGGTTTTAAAGGTATCTATTCATTGTTAAATGCATTTCTATACAATTTCACCTGGTGCAAAATTTAAAAATAAGGTCCATTAAAATTCTATTTTCCTTTTGAAAATATGCCCAAATGGATCCAGCTCTCCTCTATTAAAAAAAATAGACTTTATTTTTTATAACACTTTTAGTTTCATGCAAATTGAGTGGAAGTTACAGAAATTCTTCTATTTTTAATTGTAAACTAAAATATGACAAAGGGATTTCCTGATTTATTTATCATTTTTTTAAAAAGTAGTATTTTTCCTTTGCTAGTCTAAACGTTTGTGGATTGTTCTTGTTGCTGTTATTGCTGTTTGTTTTTAGGAAATGGAAAAGTAAATAGCTGGTCCGGAGGCCTCTTTCTCTCCCCTCTCAGCATTCTGGAATCCCGATCCACTCTGTAAAATGTGCTAGAATGTTGCTTGCATAGCCGCTGCTCTGGCCTGTGCCTAAGCTCTGCAAGATTTTTGATGACCATGAAACTGTTTTACTTATCACAGGTTGGTGAGGAGCTGGAATAGATATCGTTCAATAATTATGAATATGTTCACTAGAAAACAAGAGTCAGGTTTGTTCTATTTGTCATTGGAAAAAATCATTAGTAAATGACTGGAGTTGTTTTTCTCCCCTCCCTTTCTTTTAAACAGGGATTTCTTCACTACCATTCTGATTAAAGCCCAGTGAGATCATTAGAGAGTGAGTTAAAAAGCAAAGAACAGTAATAATAAAGCTTCTTACTTTCAGCCAGGGACTGTACTATCTGCTTTATATCTGCTAACTCATTTAAATGTCATAGGCACCCTATGAAGTAGGTCTTATGAGCCCCATTTTATTGAGAAGGAAACCAAGGCTCAAAGAGATTAAGCAATTTCTGAACACAGCAAAACATCCTGATTGAACAACTAGGATTTCTTCTCATTTTTTTCTCTTAACAGGTCCTAAGAAAATGAAGCAGCCTTTTCCTCTACTCATAGTACATAAGCTATTTCAGTATTGTACACATAAATAGCATGCATCTACACTGAACAGAGAATTCCTTGGCAAATCCTCCTCCTCATTGATAGTAATTTTGATTATGTCCTTAGGCCTTGTGCTGAATATTTTTCACATCTTATCACATTTCAGCCTCGCAGTAATCCAATGAGGTAGGATCATGAGCCTCATTTTACAGGTGAGAAATGAGACAGCTTTTTTTGCCCAAATTTATGCAGGCGTGTGTCTCTTTGACTCCCTAGCCTGCGTCGTTCTCTATATATTATACAGATGTTAACAATAGATGTTTTCTTCAAGGGAGTAGTCTCCTCAGAAATGGAAATCATTGGTACCACAAGCAGTAGTGAAATGGGAAAAGTTCCCTTGTCTCCCTTCAGGGCGTGTGACGGGGGAGTAACTCGCTTCTTCAGTGCCCTGTTGCTGAAGCCTCTAGCACAGTGTCCAGGGGTGAATGTTCACAGCTTCTGAAGCCCCAGTGTGTGTGTGCTCATGTGCTCTTTTAGTTGGCCGTCTATAGGCGAGCTTGTGTTAACCAGCTGAATCAGACCCTCTACCTTGTGGCAACGACAGAGGGCTTTCTTGATCCCGGAGTTCTCGCCTCGGTGTACCAGAAGAATTGATCACATCTGGGTTTGGAGAATGAGCGCAAGGTTTTATTGAGTGGAGGTAGCTACCAGCAGATGGGCGAAGCAGGAAGGGGATGGAGGGGGAAGGTTTTCCCCTGGAGTCGGGCAGCTAAGTGGCCCGGGCTCTCCTCTGACTGCCCGGCCCAACTCTGCCTCATTCCACCGGTGGACGGCCTGCCCCGCGCCGGTGCCCGTCGGTGAGTTCCTCTCGGCGTCCAGCTGCCCGTGTGTTCCCCCATCGATGTGCTCCTCTAGACGTCCAGCCACGTGTATGACTGCCACAAGAGCCTCGGGGTTTTCATAAGCACAGGATGGGGGTGTGGCAGGCCAGGGTAGTCTTGGGAAATGCAACATTTGGGCAGGAAAATAAAAACGCCTATCTTCACCTAGGCCCTTGGGCACAGGCCCCAGGGTGGAGCCATAGCCGGACCACGCTCTCCTCTACCCAGCTCTTCCCTGCTGCCCTCCATATCATTTAAAGGGACCACGCCCTTCCCTTCTCAGCACTTCCCTTCAGTATCAATACTTACCCACGGCAGCATCCTTTTATCCCTAACTTCACTATAAGGGGGCTACTGTGGGCTGTTGAAAACTTTCGGCTGAAGTGGACGTTTTGTCTTTTGGCCATGTTTGAAAACTTTTTCAAAGACTCAGGAAAGTATCCTTTCCTTCTAAAACATTGTCCTCTATTCCTGATTCTTGCCAGAGAAACAGAATTTCCAAATAAACAAGTAAAAAGTACACTGGAATGACTTCATGCCGGAGTTCCTGATTGTTCTCACAGATGACATACTAGGACTGTCTCACCACACATTATTTTTTGAATCATTTTCTCTAACCTAAGTATCTCTGGTAACCAAATTTTAGTAACTTACCCAAGTCGATCTGAGGTTTGGAAACCAAGGGGGCTGTTCCAAGTCTTTTGTGGACGGAGGCATGCAACCACAGAGCTAAGGTCAGACCCCATTAGGATGGGGGAGAGGTTGAGAGAGAGGAGGAGTGGCGAGAGCTCCATATCTTTTCATTGTACTGGAATTTAACTGGAATGACTGAAGGCAATTTCTTTTTAAAATCCTTCCCCCCTGTCACCTCATTAACACCTCCAATGAAAGGCAGCTGTGAGACTGTTAACTCTTTGCTTGCACATTCTTGAAAGTGCTATTGGCTGGGATCTCTGGTCCTTGTGAGAAGATACCCTGCTGTCACCAATCTGGGTATCTGTAGCTTGAAATCAGGGTTTTTCCAAGATTCATATTTATACCCCAATAGTGTGCAGTTCTATAGAGTGAGACATACATTTCTGCCAGGTTTTGCATATTTTGAGCTACTACTCCATAAGCTGCAGTATGTTGGGTTTTTTGGAACTTGGCTGCCTCAAATTCTTTTTGGAAATAAAATGAGAGCGTATGTGAACATTCATTAATGTATTCAGTCATTCATTTACCCACTCACACATTTAATAAATCACATTGGATGTGTGCCTGCTATATGCCAGGCAACATGTCAACCCAAGGGGTGTAAAGGAGAGCAAGACGTTGTTCCTTCCCTCAAGGAGTTTACTATTTAAAGTGGGTTTAAATAATTATTCCAATATAATGTGATAAAATGATGATCAAAGTTCCTGTGGGAGCAAAACAGGAGAGACAGTAAAGCAGAATAGACTAAGGGAGGTCAGGAAAGACAGAAAAGCAATATTTGAGCTATTTTGAATAGTAAGTAGGAGTTAGCTATATAGAGAAGAGCTGAGATGGGAAAGCCGTAGGTGCCAAGACAGAAGGGGATGATTTTGGCATTTGCTGTTGAGGATCAGCTGTGTGCGAAGTGTGGAGAATACTGGTGAGGTGGATGCTGTAGTGTATGACCCACTCCACCACTTGGAGATTGTAATACACAATCTTCCAGCTGCTGGGAGTGATGACGGCTGTGAAATTTCAGCTTACTTCCTTTTGGAAATTGCCCTCAACCAAAGGGAGCTGCCTTGTCTAAGTTTACACTTCTTCTCCTGGAACAGTATCCATCCAAAATATAAAGGTACAAAGACCTCTTCCCCTTATTTTAAGACAGAAAATTCTGAGAATTCATACCATTTCAAGAGATGCCAGTAAGGTCTTCTGAAGCCTCTGCTGCAACTGGACCATAGTTCAACTTCTCCTTTTGCGATTCATGGTTCCCACACGTTTGACTGCTGATGTGCCCTGGCAGATGGTGCAAGAAGGGATCATATGGCTTAGAGAGGCAGACATGCTCAAATGGTTGTGAAAATACTCTGTAAGGTTGCGAAAACTGCTGGCTACATATCTTCATCAGGATGACCTGGTGGATACATCTTTTATTTAAGTGACCAGGAATATGTTGGTGAGACAGGCTCCAGCATCACAGAGAAACTCAGCGGTGACTGTTAGAAAGCTGAGTAGACTGGTAACAATGAGAGCAATAGAATTCCGAGAAATAGAGGCTAGGCAGTGACCCTTGACTATCAGAGGCAAGTATATTTTTTATAATGAGGGGCAAGGTTGAAGTGTTAGCTTGGTTGGAAGATATGGAGATGGTTAATGGAATACAGTGGCCCTAAGGGCAAAATAAATGGGGTGAGGGGCAACAAGAACTTACTCAGTTTACGCAGTCAAAAGTTATCTAGGATGCATGGTCAAAAGGCTGAACACAGCAGCTGATCCCCTTGCCCAGTCTCTAGACCTCAGATAGTTTCTGGATCTGATATCCTGAAAGAGATGCCAGATCTCCTACAGAAGCTGAAAGCAGAGGAAAAGATCAATTTTGGTTAATGTATGAATCAGCTCAGCATGTGGGTGCAAGTCAAAAATGGATCATAGCTGCACTACTGTCCCATTCAGGAATAACCTTTACGAGGGCAGTAGTAAGAGGAGACCCTATCAATGAGTGGAGCTTCTAATAGTACATCTAGTCAAGCACTTTGTATAAAAATAAAAGTGGTCCAATACAAAAATAGAGAAAAACTCATGGGTAGTGGTGAATGGCTTCACTGATTGATCTGGAGAAGAGGCATATGTAAATACTTATGGGAATGAGTAAAAAGAAGTAAATATCCTCATTTCACATGTGAAATTCTCCAGAAAGCATCCACCAAGGAAGAAGCAATAAATAACTAAATTGGCAGAAGGACTTCAGCAGTTGACACTAACCAGCTCTCTCTTCAGCCATCCTGTGCTGACATAATGGAGACATAAATGGACTACTTATGATGGCAAGGAAGAGGCTTTTCATGGATCCAATATCATGGAGTTTTACTCACCAAGGCTGACCCAGCTACTTTTGTTAGCTAATCTCTAATGTGTCAGCAACATCAATCAATGCTCAGCTGTGGACATAGTACTTTCCCTTATGTAGATTAGTTACTGAGTGGCAGCAAGTTGATTACATTAGAACCCTTCCACCCTGGGAGAAGCAACCATTCATTTTGATTGGAATCTTCACATATTTTTGTATGTTTATGTATGAATTTGACTTAGGCAAGGTCTTTGTCATCATTAGAGTATATGGTACACCAACGAAGAATCCCATATAATACCAAGGAACAGTTTTTGGCAAAGGAAGTGTTGTAGTGAGCATATGGGCATGGAATCCACTGATCCTGCTACCACACTCAGGTGTTACCAACCTGATCGACTTAGGATTGGCTTAGTCCAACTGGATAGCAATTTGGAGATGATACCTAGTGAGAATGTGGCCCCATCCTCTGTGATGTGGCATCTATTCTACATCAATGATGACTTAATATTTTGTTCACAATAGAAAGAATACATTGGTCCAGGAACAGAAGAGTAGAAGCAGAAGCGAAGTATCTTATTGTTACTCTTAGTGATCCACCTGGGAAATATGCACTTGCTCTCTCCACAACTCTGGGATCAGCGTGTTTACAGTTCCTGGTTTTCAAAAACCAGCACTTTCACTGGAGGATATAGCAAAAGTTCCATTATTAGGCAAGAGTTGCCATTTGGTCACTTATGCTTGCTTTTATGTCAATACACCAATAGGCAAAAAAGGAATCACCATTTTGCCATGCATAATTGACCCCGATCATCAGGTGGAGGTAGGACTGCTGTTACTTTAGGGGTGAAGAGAACTGTATGTTTTGCACCCACGTAATCCATGGAGCATTTTTTGGTATTCCCCTGTGAAGGGACAAGTACTGGAGCAAAAGCCTAACAGCCTGGAGACCAGGGCTCAGGCTTTTTAAGATTGAAGTTCTGAGTCATCCCATTATGTAAGTGATATAGATCAACAGAGGTGTTTGTGGAGAGTGAGAGGAATTTAGAAAAGGTGATAGAGGAGGGAATGATGTCAATCAGTTTCAACATTGACACCAGCAGCAGTATAGTGTGGGGGCTGACGTTTGTCAGCTTCCCTGAAGAAAGAGACCAACTAGAATCCACAATTTGCTGTTTCGAGAATGTATTATATGAACCAAGTGGATCTGAGGAGTTCAAGGTGTAAACTGAAGTGGATGTGGTGCTGTGATGTGTCACCCAGAATCCTTTTGGTCTGAGGAACTCATTCCCAACCACTGGATATATTGGTGGCTCTAGGCTCTCAACTGAGTCACTAGTTAGGTATTTCTCTTAGCCAAAGACAGTGTCCTCACTCATATTTCCTCTCCTCCCCAAGGCCACCTGTATATAATGACTGGTCACTGTGGAGGTATGACTGTCTAGCCTTCTTGCCTCAACAAATCTGAAGGGACATTTCAAGTCCAAAACTTTTTCTAGGATCATCTGTGGCCCTTGTTACCACTTCATATGGTTTAAATTCGCCCTCTGCCAAAAATCCTGCTGTCCTTATTCATGATACTAGGGAAGGTACTCTCTACTAAACCACCTGCATGCACATGTATCACAGTCTCAGAGACTGATTCCTAGGGAACCCCACCTATGACATAAGGGTATGTGTGAATTGGGGCAAAGCCTACTCAATTGTATCATAGAGACATAAGTGTCAAACAGCTTTCGTAAGAGAGAATGCCATTTCTCTCTAATGCAAAAGTCCAGATGGTTTAGGCTCATAGGCAACTCTGCTCCATCAGGTTATTCAGGAACACAGGATCCGTTTTCCTCATTGATCTGCTTCTTCCTTGAGTGTTACCTCATTTGATTGAAGATTTCCCATTATGTTCCCACCCATGGGAAACGGAAAAGAGCATGGAGGAGAAAATGTCTGTTATTCTAAAGTGCACTCTTTTGGCTCACATTGGAATAACTTAATCCTAGATCTAGAGGATATTAGAAAACAAGATCTCTAACTTATGCATCTAGCCTCAACTCTGTTATTATAGAAGAAGGAGAATAGATTTTGATGGGCAACACTTCCAGCCAAACAGAGAAGACTAGAGTGGAAACCAGGAATCAATTCATGTATAACACCGTGCTAAGCTAGGATGTTGAAACATTCTTGTGAAAATCACAGGGAGCCATTGAGTAGGGCAGGGATTAAATAGTGAATCATTGAGGAGGGATTCAAGATGGCCGATTAGAAGCAGCTCAGGATTGTAGCTCCTAGTGAAAGCACGGAGGGTGAGTGGCCACCACATTTCCAGATGGATTTTTATTGCCCACAGACCAGGAGATTCCCAGGCAGAGGAGCCCCATGGGTTGCCAGTGCAGCTGTTTTGGCCAGTGTGGCTGTTTTGCCAGTGCCCCGGTGCAGCAGTTCTCCATACAAAATACACGGGTCTGGGCGCCATTTTAGCTGGTGATTGGAGCACTGGGAAGGCAGAGTCACCCATTCTTCTGATTAAAAAGGGGACTGAAACTGGGAGCCAGGCCAGGAGATTCCCTGGCAAAAAAAGTGCCACGAATCTCAGCGCTGCTGTTTCAGCCAGCACAGTGGGTCACTGCACGGGAAATCACACAGATCCTGGCGCCTTTTCAACAGGTGATTGGAACACCTGAAAGACAGTCGACCGTTCAATTAAAAAAAAAAAGAAGCCTCTGAGGCAGGGAGCCAGGTGATCAGGCTTGGCTGGTCCCACCCCCACAAAAAAACAGCAATTGGAAAGGCTCTGGATTGAGAGTTTCACAGCAAGCACAGCTGAACCCAGGATGTTCCAGCTTTGTGGGGGAGGGGCGTCCAGACCATTACTGAGGCAGTCCACCACTATGGAGGTAGCTTGCCATTGCTGAGGCAGCCCATTACAGAGAGAGTCCACCGTTATAGAGGGGAGTCGCCATTGCTGAGGCAATTGTAACTACACCCGTGTAAACAGGACTGCAGGGAAGTTTACATGGCAGCCGGGTGGAGCCCACAGCAGCTCAGGAAAGCCTCGGCAGGCAGGGCAACCCTGAAAAAAGCCAGCAGCACAACAGAAACTCATAAACAAACCCCTGACTCCCCAGGACTGAGCACCTGGGAAAAAAAAAAAAAGGAAGTTTATTATTTCTGCTGCAGCAGACTTAAATGTACCTGCCCAGCAATGCTGAATGAACAATGGAGCTCACAGCTCAGCACTTGAGCTCCTATAAAAGACAGTCTCTCTCCTCAAGCAGCTCCCTGACTGCTGTATATCCAAAGAGTCACCTCATAAAGGAGAGCTCAGACTGACACCTGGCAGGTATCATTCTGGGACAAAGATAGCAGAAGAAGAAACTGGCAGCAACCCTTACTGTTCTGCAGCTGCTGCAGGTGATCCCCAGGCAAGCAGGGCCTGGAGTGGACCTCAGCAGTCCTACAGCAGAGGGGCCTGACTGTTAGAAGGAAAACTAAGAAACAGAAGGAAATAACTTCATCATCAACAAACTAGACGTCCACCCAGAGACCCAGTCTGAAAGTCAACAACTACAAAGATGACAGGTGGATAAATCCACAAAGATGGGAAGAAACCAGCACAAATAGGATGAAAACGCCCAAAACCAGAACACCTCTTCCCCTACAAGGGATCACAACTCCTCACCAGCAAGGGACCAAGGCTGGATAGAGAATGAGTCTGATGAATTGACGGAATCAGGGTTCAGAAAGTGGGTGATAAGAAACTTCTGTGAGCTAAAAGAACCTGTTCTAACCCAATGCAAAGAAACCGAGAATCTTGAAAAAAGATTGGACAAAATGCTAACAAAATAAACAACTTAGAGAGGAATATAAGTGAATTGATGGAGCTGAAAAACACAACACGAGAACTTCGCAAAGCACACACAAATTTCAACAGCCGAATTGACCAAGCAGGAGAAAGGATATCAGAGGTCAAAGATCAGCTCAATGAAATAAAACAAGAAGGCAAGATTAGAGAAAAAAGGGTAAAAAGGAATGAACAAAGTCTCTAAGAAATATGGGACTATGTGAAAAGACCTAATCTACGTTTGATGGGTATACCTGAATGTGAAGAAGAGAATGAATCCAAGCTGGAAAATAGTCTTCAGGATATTATCCAGGAAAACTTCCCCAACCTAGCAAGGCAGGCCAATATTCAAGTCCAGGAAATACAGAGAACACCACGAAGATATTCCTCAAGATTAGCAACCCCAAGGCACATAATCGTCAGATTCACCAGGGTTAAAATGAAGGAGAAAATGCTAAGGACAGCCAGAGAGAAAGGTCGGGTTACCCACAAAGGGAAGCCCATCAGACTCACAGCGGATCTCTCAGCAAAAATCCTACAAGCCAGAAGAGAGTGAGGGCCAATATTCAACATCCTTAAAGAAAAGAACTTTCAACCCCGAATTTCATATCCAGCCAAACTAAGCTTCATAAGTGAATGAAAAATAAAATCCTTTGTGAACAAGCAAGTACTCAAAGATTTCAACACCACCAAGCCTGCTTTACAAGAGCTCCTGAAAGAGGCACTACACATAGAAAGGAAAAACCAGTGCCAGCCACTCCAAAAACATACCAAACAGTAAAGAGCATCAACACAATGAAGAAACTACATTAACTAACAGGCAAAACAACCAGCTAGCATCAAAATGGTAGGATCAAATTCACACATAACAATATTAACCCTAAATGTAAATGGATTAAATGCCTCAATTAAAAGACACAGACTGGCAAATCGGTTAAAATGTCAAAACCCATCAGTGTGCTGTATCCAGGAAACCCATCTCACATGCAAGGATACACAAAGACTCAAAATAAAGGGATGGAGGAAGATTTACCAAGCAAATGGAGAGCAAAAAAAAGCAGGAGTTGCAATTCTTATCTCTGATAAATTAGACTTTAAACCAACAAAGATCAAAAGAGACAAAGAAGGACATTACATAATGGTAAAAGGATCTATGCAGCAAGAAGAGCTAACGATCCTAAATATATACGCACCAAATGCAGGAGCACCCAGATACATAAGGCAAGTTCTTAATGACTTACAAAGAGACTTAGACTCCCACACAATAATAGTGGGAGATTTTAACACCCCATTGTCAATACTAGAAAGATCAATGAGACAGAAAATTAACAAGGATATCCAGGACTTGAATTCAGACCTGGACCAAGCAAACCTAATAGACATTTACAGAACTCTCCACCCCAAATCCACAGAATATACATTCTTCTCAGCACCATATCACACCTACTCTAAAACTGACCACATAATTGGAAGTAAATCACTCCTCAGCAAATGCAGAAGAATGGAAATCATAACAAACAGTCTCTCAGACCATGGTGCAATCAAGTTAGAACTCAGAATTCAGAAACTAACTCAGAACTACACAGCTTCATGGAAACTGAACAACTGGCTCTTGAATGTTGACTGGATAAACAATGAAATGAAGGCAGAAATAAAGATGTTCTTCAAAACCAACAAGAATGAAGACACAGCATAACAGAATCTCTGGGACACATTTAAAGCAGTCTCTAGAGGAAAATATATAGCAATAAATGCCCACATAAGAAGCAAGGAGAGATCTAAAATCGAAACCCTATCATCAAAATTGAAAGAGCTGGAGGAGCAAGGTAAAAAAAACTCAAAACCTAGCAGAAGACAAGAAATAACTAACATCAGAGCATAACTGAAGGAGATGGAAACACAAAAAACCCTTCAAAAAATCAAATCCAGGAGGTGGTTTTTTGAAAAGATCAACAAAATATACAGACTATTAACCAGATTAATAAAAAAGACAAGAGAGAAGAATCAAATAGATGCAATAAAAAACGATAAAGGGGATATCACCACAGATTCCACAGAAATTCAAACCATCATCAAAGATTATTACAGACAACTCAATGCACATAAACTAGTAAACCTGGAGTAAACGAATAAATTCCTGGACACTTGCCTAAACCAGGAAGAAGTCAAAACCCTGAATAGACCAATAACAAGGTCTGAAGTTGAGGCAGCAATTAAGAACCTACCACCCAAAAAAAGCCCAGGTCCAGACGGGTTCACAGCCGAATTCTACCAGACATACAAAGAGGAGCTGGTACCATTCCTTCTGAAACTATTCCAAATAATCCAAAAAGAGGGAATTTTTCCCAAATCGTTTTATGAGACCAACATCATCCTGACACCAAAATCCAGCAGAGACTCAGCAAGAAAAGAAAACTTCAGGCCAATATCCGTGATGAACATAGATGCAAAAATCTTCAATAAAATACTGGCAAACCAGTTGCAACAGCACATCAAAAAGCTTATCCACCATGATAAGGTAAGATTTATCCCGGGGATGTAAGGCTGGTACAACATATGCAAGTCTATAAACATAATTCACCATATAAACAGAACCAAAGACAAAAACCATATGATTATCTCAACTGATGCAGAGAAGGCCTTTGACAAAATTCAACAGCCCTTTATGCTAAAACCCCTCAATAAACTAGGTATCGACAGAACGTATCTCAAAATAATAAAAGCTATTTACGACAAACCAACAGCCAATATCATACTGAGTGGGCAAAAACTGGAAGCATTCCCTTTGAAATCTGGCACTAGACAAGGATGACCTCTCTCACCACTCCTATTCAATATAGTACTGGAAGTTCAGCCAGAGCAATCAGGCAAGAAAAAGAAATAAAGTGTATTCAAATAGAAAAGGAGGAAGTCAAATTGTCTCTATTTGCAGACCACATGATTGTATATCTAGAAGACACCATTGTCTCAGCCCAAAATTTCCTTAAACTGATAAGCAACTTCAGCAAAGTCTCAGGATACAAAATCAATGTGCTAAAATCACAAGCATTCCTATACACCAAAAACAGAATTAAAGAAAGCCAAATCGAGAACGAACTCCCATTCACAATTGCTGCAAAGAGAATAAAATACCTAGGAATACAACTAAAAATGTAAAGGACCTCTTCAAGGAGAACTGCAAAACACTCCTCAACGCAATAAGAGAGGACACAAACAGATGGGGAAACATTCCATGTTCATGGTTAGGAAGAATCAATATCGTGAAAATGGCCATACTGCCCAAAGTAATTTACAGATTCAATGCTATACCCATCAAGCTACCAATGGCCTTCTTCACAGAACTGGAAAAAAGCCACCTTAAACTTCATATGGAACCAAAAGAGAGCCTGCATAGCCAAGTCAATTCTAAGCAAAAAGAACAAAGCTGGAGGCATCACACTACCAGACTTCAATCTATACTACAAGGCTACAGTAATCAAAACAGTATGGTACTGGTACCAAAACAGAGATATAGACCAATGGAACAGAACAGAGGCCTTGGAGACAATACAACACATCTACAACCATCCGATCTTTGGCAAACCAGACAAAAACAAGCAATGGGGAAAGGAATCCCTGTTTAATAAATGGTATTGGGAAAACTGGCTAGTCATGTGCAGAAAGCAGAAACTGGACCCCTTCCTGACACCTTACACTAAAATTAACTCCAGATGGATTAAAGTCTTAAACATAGGACCTAACTCCATAAAAACCCTGGAAGGAAATCTAGGCAAAACCATTCAAGACATAGGCATGGGCAAGGACTTCATGACCAAAAAACCAAAAGCATTGGCAACAAAAGCCAAAATAGACAAATGGGACCTAATCAAACTCCACAGCTTCTGCACAGCAAAAGAAACAGTCATTAGAGTGAATCAGTAACCAACAGAATGGGAAAAAATTTTTGCAGTCTACCCATCTGACAAAGGGCTGATATCCAGAATCTACAAAGAACTAAAACAGATTTACAAGAAAAAAACAAATAAGCCAATTCAAAAGTGGGCAAAGGATATGAACAGACACTTTACAAAAGAAGACATACATCAGGCTAACAAACATATGAAAAAATGCTCATCATCACTGGTCATTAGAGAAATGCAAATCAAAACTACATTGAGATACCATGTTATGCTAGTTAGAATGGCGATCATTAAAAAAATCTGGAGACAACAGATGCTGGAGAGGATGTGGAGAAATAGGAACGCTTTTACACTGTTGGTGGGAGTGTAAATTACTTCAACCATTGTGGAAGACAGTGTGGTGATTCCTCAAGGATCTAGAAATAGAAATTCCATTTGACCCAGCAATCCCATCACTGGGTATATATCCAAAGGATTATAAATTGTTCTACTATAAGGACACATGCACCTGAATGTTCATTGCAGCACAGTTTACAATAGCAAAGACCTGGAACCAACCCAAATGCCCATCGATGATAGACTGGACAGGGAAAATGTGGCACATATACACCATCGAATATTATGCAGCCATCAAAAACGATGAGTTCGTGTCCTTTGTAGGGACATGGATGGACCTGGAAACCATCATTCTCAGTAAACTGACACAAGAACAGAAAATCAAACACTGCATGCTTTCACTCATAGGCGGGTGTTGAACTATGAGAACACATGGACACAGGGAGGGGAGCGTCACACACTGGGGTCTGTTGGGGGGAAATAGTGGAGGCACAGTGAGGGGTGGGGAGTTGGGGAGAGGTAGCATGGGGAGAAATTCCAGATATAGGTGATGGGGAGGAAGGCAGCAAATCACACTGCATGTGTGTACCTATGCAACAATCTTGCATGTTCTTTACATGTACCCCAAAACCTAAACTGCAATAAAAAATAGTGAATCATTTATAAGATAGAATATTATTGTGAGGCCAGCCAAGCAACCATATGACTCTTTGCATGGAAATGCTCTTTTGTCACAATATCTTCCATAACAGATGTGATCTCTAGGCTGAAAATGGGCAATGTTTCTGATTCCTGCTTACTCTTCACAAAGAGAAAAGACCTGAGGGAAAAAATGTATGCTGTTCTTTCCCAAAAACTATGGATGAGTTGTTCTCAACCTTTCCTTGAAAGAAGAATTATCAGAGTAGTCTCTTCCTTCCCACTCCCCAAAACAGAGGGATGGGTTTCTGGGTGAGACTTTGTGTGTTACAAAAAGTAGAACGCCATCTAGTAATATTGACTACAATAGTAATTACATTCCTTGCATTGTTGGAATTTGCCATTTGATATTGGAATACATTTTAAAATGTGGTTATCTTATCATTTTCATGGTCATTTTTCATTTTATTTTTTCTTGCTAATGAGTTATTTGCTGTTTATTTTGTGTTTATTTTAGACTATGGAAATGATGTTAGACACAAAGCAAATCTGAGCAATTTTCTTATTTGAGTTCAAAATGGGTAGTAAAGCAGTAAAGACAACTCACAATATAACAGTGCCTTTAGCCCACGAGCTGCTAGTGAATACACAGTGCAGTGGTGGTTCAAGAAGTTTTGCAAAGGAGGTCAGGCATGGTAACTCATTCTTGTAATCCCAGCACTGTGGGAGACCAAGGCGGGCAGATCACTTGGGGCCAGGAGTTTGAGACCAGCCTGGCCAACATGGCAAAAACTCATCATTAATAAAAATGCAAAAATTAGCTGGGCATGATGGTGCATACCTGTAATCCCAGCTTCTCAGAAAGCTGAGGCAAGAGAATCATTTGAGCCCAGGAGGCAGAGTTTGCTGTGAGCCAAGATCAGGCCACTGCACTCAGGCCTGGGTGACAGAGCAAGACTCTGTCTCAAAAAAATTTTGCAAAGGAGACGAGAGCCTTGAAGATGAGGAGTGTGGTGGCTGGCCATCCAAAGTTGACGATGACCATTTGAGAGCAATCATTGAAGCTGATCCTCTTACAACCACATGAGAAGTTGCTGAAGAACTCAACAACTATTCTATGGTCATTCAGCATTTGAAGCAAATTGGAAAGGTGAAAAAGCTTGATAGGTGGGTGCCTCATGAGCTGAGTGAAGATTTAAAAAATTCATTGTTTTAAAGTGTCATCTTCTCTTATTCTATGCAAAAGCAATGAACTATTTCTTGATTGGATTGTGACATATAACAAAGTGGATTTTATATGACAACCAGTGACAACCAGCTCAGAGTTGAACTGAGAAGAAGCTCCAAAGGACTTCCCACAGCCAAACATGCACCAAAAAATGATCATGGTCACTGTTTGGTGGTCTGCTGTTGGTCTCATCCACCACAGCTTTCTGAATCCTGGCAAAACCATTACATCTGAGAAGTATGCTCAGCAAATTGATGAGATGCGCCCAAAACTGCAATGCTTGGAGCCAGCATTGGCCAACAGAAAAGGCCCAATTCTTCATGACAACGCCCGACCACGCCGTAGAACCCATGCTTCAAAAGTGGAATGAATTCGGCTATGAAGTTTTGCATCATCTGTCAAATTCACCTAACCTCTCCCTAACCAACTATCACTTCTCAGGCATCTTGACAACATTTTGCAGGAAAACACTTCCATAACCACCAGCAGGATGCAGAAAATGCTTTCCAAGAGTTCATCTAATCCCAAAGCATGAATTTCTGTACTAAAGGAATTAAATCTATTTCTTGTTGGCAAAAATGTGTTGATTGTAATGGTTCCTATTTCAATTCAAAGATATATTTGAGCCTAGTTATAATGATTTAATATTCAAGGCCTGAAACCACAATTATTATTGCATCAACCTAATATACGAGAGTGTGTGGAAGAAAGACTGTTGGAGTCATTTGGGTCTAGTCAAGGGACCTGTGCTTGGCTCAGCCTTGGCTCTGTCTCTAGATTTATGACTTTTCTCAAATTGCTTGGCTTCTCTGGAATTTACTTCTAAATTAGAACATTTGACAAAATAATCTAGAAGTTTCCCTTCAGCTTAAAAACTTAACTTACTCCAAACAGGTCTTGAAACTGAAGTTTGGAACCAGCTAGAGTTAGAGCCCAAGAAATGTTTGTTGAATTTAATTAAATTTTTGATTTTTATGTTAGTAAAGTAAATCATCGCTTGACCCTCAGCCCACATGGGAAAATCACCCCTAACATTACAACAGCAGTAACAACAAACAGCTTCGTGAGCTTTCTACAGCTTCTGATGAATTATCTAGTGAGTAGATGAGCTTTCTTTTTATCTGCCTGTTCCAGATGCAGATTTCCCTGAACGATGAGTGAAGGGGAAATTCCAAGAGAAGGCTCCTGCATGTCCCATGGCCTCCTGGAGTCTATCTCATATACCAAAAAGGTGGAGAGACAAAGAGGACACAATGGAACATCCAATGTGCTCTTCTCCTTGGGATATTTTGATGTCTATGGGAAAAGAATTATGAGGGATTGCCCATTTAAACTAGAGCAAGCCAGATCTCTCTGGGTCAGCATTCATTTTAGGCAGTGAAGCACATTCTCAGTTTCACGCAGCTGGCTTGGGGTGGCAGACACATTTCCACTATTCTAGTTCATAGAGGAAGATCACTGGTTACTGTCTGTGACTGCAGCAGCTTAGGGAGCCAATGAAGACAGGGGTGAGGGGCTGAAGCAGAAGGTAATTCATTGAGCTGAAAATTCACCAGAACTCTAAGGCTCATATTGGCAAAAAAGAATCATGTGATCACCTGCAACCACTCCTGACCCCGACCCTTCATTTTCTAGATCTTAAAAAAAGAAAGTAGCACCTGCGGGGCGCTCAGTCTTCAGTGATTTTAATAAACCCGAGCTGTCGGCTGAAGGGCAAGAATCATATATTTGTGATTAGAATCAATGAGCAGCAAGGTGGGTACACAAACTGGCAATACTTTGATGGCAAATCCTTCCTTTTCAGATATTTCTGAAAGGCTAATTTACTTATAAATTGTAATTTCCCCCAGATTAGCGGTCATGTCAGCACTTAAAATGCTTGCAGGGGGAAAAATCAGTATCATGTTTGTCTTTAAAATGGGAGACATAGGACACCTGGCCTTCTGTTAATAAAGGGACACTGTACAAGAGCAAGTGAGGGCACAATACAGTTCTTATTCTGAATTGGAATCCATCTGTACTGTACAGTAGGAAGACAAAAGGGGATTGTTAGTACTTAAGGCACCTTGACACAGTTGTACCGTTTGACTCTTTTATTAATTGCCCCATCTGCTAAGTGAGAGCTCTCTGACACAGGTTGGTGCAGAACTCTTAAAGCCCTTAGTCTGCTTCCTATTGGTTCCACATGTGTTTGTATTTGTTCTCAGTAGGCAGAGATTCCAGAGAGAAAATGAACCGCTGCAGATCGATTGCAGTATCAGTCATGCAGAAGACATGGTGAAGCATGCCATTCGATTTTGATCTAGTTTTAACCCTTGGGAGATGGTTGTCCTGGTTCTCTTGGCTTTTGTTTGCCTGGATTTTTGTTTGAAGGCTCAGATGCTAATAGTGGAAGAGAAAAGGCAGCACGATGCCCTTATTTTAGGAAATGCAACATTTCTCCTTTAAGTCATCTGGTCTTCAAAAATCTTTTGTCTCTGTCTCAGACAGAGCAATAGAAAAATCAGAAAGCATTAATGTGAGGGAGGGGTGTGTGTGTGTGTGTATGTGTTATTGCTGCTGTGAAAAGATATGCCTTGTTTATGTAGCCAATGATAATTCCCAACAAAAGTACATTGACAGTGCAGGCAGTCTGGGCCTAAAATGACAAAAGACAGACCAACCAAACTCAAGGGTTTACTTAGGCAATCATTCTCCCTGGTATGATTTGTCTTTGTCCTTTCCTTTTTATTTTGTTTTAAGGAGATTCAATGAGATTGAGCTAAGGATGTGGTGTCTATTTCAGCCTCAGCTTTGCAATTTCCTCATTTAGCCTGGATTATGTTACAGCCAACGCATGTTGGGATATTTTTCTATGTACAATTTGGAGATAAAAGAGAGAAACAGGAAAGGCGCGGCGTCTCCTCACAAAGTTTCTTTATCATAGACTCCGGGGCTAGAGGTTGCATATTTGTGTGTGTGTGTGTGTGTGTGTGTGTGGGTGGGTGGGTGTGTGTGAGAGAGACAGAGACAGAGACAGAGACAGACAGAGATAGTGAGAGAAGTAGGAAAAGATTAAAAGTTTTGGGCCACCAAACAAAGCTCTTGCCTCTTGATGATGTCCTTTATATTCTCACTAAGGATATCTGAGTTCTCTGCTCTGCTTTCTGAAACTCCAGGAATCTAAAATTGGAGATGATGGGGACAGGGCTGAGGCCTGGTCTCACCACACAGCGGAGTGCCTAAGGTTCAGGAATTACTTAGTAGCGTAAGGTTCAGGAATTACTTGGTACAATGTATTTGTCAGCCCCGGAAATCCCATTTTCTGCCACATGTCCGTCTTTAAGGCTTCACACCCTGCTCCGCTGATACAAGCAGCCTCGTCTCTCTCTTCCCTGGAAAGGAACACGGTATCCCTTGGGACTCTTGCTATTGGAGGCAATAGAAAACATAGTCCAATTGACCTTCATAAAATGTGTTTTATGAGTTCACATAAATGTGTGGGGTAGGGGTGGAGCTGACTTTGGATATGGCTGAATACAGTGACTCTGAATTTTCTCTGCTAAGTCTGGCTTCATTCTCAGACTCCATATGGTGGCATGATGGCAGAATTAATCCCCTCCAATTTCATGTCCTGGGGTTAAGAGACCCTGTCTTTCTCCTAGTAGCTCAAGAAAATGTCTCAGATGGTCTCGCTTAAGATTGATTCACATGCAAAATGATGAATTAATTCATCATTAATCCCTGTGGCCAGGGCCATGAAATACTCTGTCCAAGACTAAAACCATCCTATTCCTAAAACTGGGGTAGAAGTCAGTCTGAAGTTCATGGGCTAACATTTGTGAGAAGGTTGTTTCTAAAAGAAAATTCTGGGTGTCATTATTAAGGAAGTGGGAAGAGAGGCTGCCCATCCAAAGAACAGTCTCAAAATTATCCACTGGAAGAACCTTATAAGCTCAAAGGAAACAAAGTAACCTGGTCAGTTCCATAAAGTCTCTCTCTGTTTCTCTCTCTCTCCCTCTGTGTGTGTGTTGGTAAGGACACTGATTAAACACACTGCTTTCAGGGTCAAATATCCTGGGATCATATCCTAATTCTGGAAGTTACTAACTTTTTGAATTTTTTATAAATTTTGGATTGATTTTTATTTATGCTTATAAAGATCTGAGGTAGGGTTAACTCAGCAAAATAAGAAATAAGCACTTTATTAATGATGTCATTTGTTTATTCTTGCCTATTCCTGACATAAATAAAAATATTTCATGATAATTAAATAATTGCTTATAAACAATTGATGTTTGAAACACCAGCTCTTAAACAACTCTCCAGATACTAGCTGGCAGCATCAGGTAGTATCTTGAGTGTTGTACAAAATTTTACTTTCCTAAGTTACCGTCTGTTTCACAAGGAGAAACCGCTTTTTCTTATGTGATATATATTCTTTCCCTACTGTCATAGACTCTTCTTGGGAGAATAAGTTTTGCTTAAGTGTACGTAGAATGACTTTGTCTCTATGAACAATGAGATGACTTGTCTTTTCAGTGAAAATGTCTTTTGCTGCATTAAGCTTATGTCCTGCTGCAGGAATCTATTAGTCCACAAAACTTTCACCTTCCCACAAATGTTTCAACAGCTGGGACGCAAAGTCTCACTCAGAGACAAATGTGCACACCACATTTACAGTTTGAAATTCAATCTTCTAGCATCACTTGATTAGAATGAACATTAAGTGCATTGTAATTCTTTTCATTTAAATAGCAGCCAATAAGTTTATACCATAACCCATCCCCTATTCCAATAGCATATTCAAAAAGGTTTTAGTTAATGTCATTTTAACCAGCTGACATCTAAATATTTACTAAAATTTTCAGGTGCTCTGGGCATGTAGAGTACCCTAGTATTTACAAGGCTATATAAGTACACAAACACACATACACGCACGCTCACACACACACACATACACACACAGCAAGTCATACTTTCTTTGTGGCAATTAGAAACATGTTCCTGATTATTTTCTTTAAAAAGTATTTCAGGCTGGGCACAGTGGCTCACAACTGTAATCCCAGAACTTTGGGAGGCTGAGGCGGGCAGATCACCTGAGATTGGGAGTTTGAGATCAGACTGACCAACACGGAGAAACTCCATCTCTACTAAAAATATAAAATTAGCCAGGCATGGTGGTGCATGCCTATAATCCCAGCTATTTGGGAGGCTGAGGCAGGAGAATCACTTGAACCTGGGAGGCAGAGATTGCAGTGAGCTGAGATTGCCCCATTGTACTCCAGCCTGGGCAACAAGAGGAAAAACTTGATCACAAGAAAACAAAAAACAAAACAAAACAAAACAAAGTATTTCAGTAGGATTCCCTCTGCCTCAAGTACCATCTCATCCAAGAGATCATCTCTCTTAATGAATTTGCACAGTGCTTGGCATGTAGTTAAAGCTCAATAAATGTGAGCTATGTTCCAATGATTATAGTTATTATGTGACTTTAATTATTAAACAGTATGGCTGATAATGTTAATTCTACTGGACTCTTTAGTTTCCTAAACTGTGAACTATTATATGTGGATCTCACCCATATTTGATTAAACCACTCAGGCTATCTCATTGACCCAAAGGGACTGAACACATTATTATTCCTGAAAACTTATATGCAGTAAGTTTATCTCTTTTATGGATGTTTACATATCTCTTTTCCTGAAAGTTCTATATACTCCAGCCAGCCTGCCCTCGAATGAAATATGTATCTTGAGAAATGAACATTGCTCCCTCCCAACTCCTGCTGAGGACACTTCTGCTTTTCCCAAGTTGCTCTTCTTTTTCTCTTTTTACAGTAAATGTAGCACTGTCTAACATACCATATCATTTACTTTACTGATTATATTTATTCTTTTATTGTTGGCCTCTCCCTGGCAGAATTTAAATTCCATGAAGGCAGAAGTTTTGTGCCTTTTGTTTGTTGACTGATGTATACCAGGCATCTTGAGCACCATTTCTTTCTATCCCAAATGACATTTTTTAATTTTTTGAGACTGAGTCTTGCTCTGTTGCCAGGCTGGAGTGCAGTGGCGCGATCTTGGCTCACTGCAGCCTCTGTTTCCTGGGTTCAAGCGATTCTCTTAGAATAGTATTCTCTTCATTTCTTTCCCTAGCTCAAATACTTTAAATAGCTCTCAATTAACTTGAACATTTTTAATTTTATTAGTGGCGTCATATGGTAGAAAGAATCAAGCTTAGAAATACCTGAAAATAACAATGATTACTTCTCATGATCCTGGCTGTTGGCTGGATGGTCTCTGCTAGTCTCACTTGAGTCTTACTCATGCAGCTGCAATTATATGGAGAGATGATCAACTGGAAAATCCCAGATGGACATAAGTCCCACTAGTCTCCGGCAGTATATGCTGGCTCTTGGCTGCAGCACTGAGGTTCTTCTTCATGTGGCCTCTCATCCTCCAGGAGTCTAGGCCAGCTGCCTTGTGCTCACAGGTCTCTGCATTCCCAGTTGACAAAAACCTATGTTGCAAGGTGTCTTAGGTCCTATCCTTGGCAACCATGATGCTCCTGACACATTTCTATCACAAGTCCAGTCCTAAGTCAAGGGTTAGAAAAATAGCCTACGTTTCTGTTTGGGAGAAGAGGCAAAGGCATATTGAAAAGGGGAATGCTTTCTAGGACAGGAAATTGTTGCCATTGTTTTTTTTTTTTTTTTTTTTTTTTTTTTTTTTTTTTTTTTTTTTTTTTTTTTTTTTTTTTTTTTTTTTTTTTGGTAATTCACACTAGTAGCTACAGGATCTTGGACAGACCACTTAACATGGCTGAAATCTCAATTTCCTCATCTGGAAAATAGGGATAGTAATCACCTGAGGGGATTTGAGAAATAGATGATGTTAGACTTATAAAGTGCCTAGAGCAAAAAGATATTGAGTCAATATTAATTCTACCTGCTTCAAGTTTCTCCCAGGTCCTGCGATACATCCTCCTGACTCTATGTTGACCCTACACTCTAGCCAATCTCTTCACGGTCCTCTGAAGCTACCACTGAGGTTCCCACAGTGCTTCTGCCATTCCCTCTAACCAAAATGTTTTTCTTTCTCTTTTTAGTCTAAAACACTTCATCCATATTTTAACATATTGTCTCATTTCCTTAATCGATCTTTGCCTCCTCTGGTCACCATGATTTCTTGGTTGTCGAAATTCTAGCAGCCCTTGTAATTTATGTCACAATCAAGATCTTTGATTATATGGGTTCTTGTGACTTTTGCACTGCCTTATGGGATTAGTTTCTTATTAATACTCTTTACCATTTTAACTGTGTGTCACCAACTATACTGTAAACTTCTAAAGAATGGAGAATGTAGAGAATGGTGAAGCAGAAAGAGACTTGAAGAGTCATATGACCCCAGTTTTAGTCTTTAATGCTTACTAGCTGAGTAAACATGAGCCAATCACTTAACTTTTCTTAACCTTAGTTCTAGAATTATTAGAAAGATAAAATTTGGATCCTGCTTAGTGTTGTTGCAAGGATCAGATAAGGGTACAGACAGAAAAGTTTGAGTGCTGTAAAGTATTACATAAATATTTGGCTTGTTGTGATATGTTTGATGAATGATCATTGCATAAATATTAAATATAACAAATATGAAACCCAGGAAACTAGGTGTATTCAGTTTATTGGTACAGGAACACGGACGTTCTTTTAATTTATACCCCTTTCCCTTTCCAGGGAACCAGAATACCACAGTTTTGGCATCATCAACTTAATGGGTTCTAGTTGTATCCATCATGTGCAATTAAAATTGCAGTTCTCAGTATAGTTTAGCAAGAGAGAAAACGTTAAGTGGAGGTCCAATATTACTCTAAAATCTTTCTGCTGCAAAGTTTCTTTTAGAGAAGCTATTTTGGAGAAGCCTAAATTTTGGCCAACTGTTTCATAAGCTGGGTGTTAGTGTGGTTACACTTAACTATAATGCAACAGGAGAAGCTTTGTTTGTATACAGCACTACATGAAGGCCTCACATCATGGTTCAAATAATTTAAATCCATTGGATTAGAGTGAGGTTAGACTTGCAAAAATGTAACTTGTCTGGGTTCTGTGGGAAACTGTATATGCAGACCCCCAAGAGTTGCCTATGTATGTTAGTTTTAAAGATAAAGAGCTATGAATTTCACTATCAATCACATTTATCTTCGAGGAGGTTGTTTTACTGTTGAACAACAAACTCAGTGCAATGTAAGATATTTTTGTCTTGTTTTATCCTAAATGGAGGTGGTGAACAGCTGGTCAATATCATTTTATGACAATTTGAATTCATTGATAAGTTGTTCCTCTTTTCTTCTTTCATCCCAGCTTTCTTAACCTTTCAAGAAAGGTCCTCTTTTACTTTCTGAAAATCATTTTTATTGTTATTTTAAGGGCTCAGGGCATTCAGGCCTTAAACTATACAGAAATCTCAAATGACATTCAGTGTTCATAATGACATTGCTTCTTGTTTTTGCTTTGTAATACTGGTTGTAATGTGTCCTAGCATTAAATATTTTATTGTTGATTGAAATTCATTTCATGGACTGTAGCATATCATTCTCTTAAAAAATGGCTCCTTAATGTCTTTCTTTTCTTATTTTAGAAGTAATGTATGTTCATTAATATAGGAATATATAAGTAAGTACATAAGAGAGAAGTAAAATTGCACACAATCCCTCTATTCAGGGAGAGCCCCATTGAAGTTTTGGCTCTACAGTCTTCAGGGTTGAACAGACTGGCTTTTTCTTCTTCTCTGTCAGGGATACCTCTTTGAGTCAGGGTCTTCTGTCCCCTAAGACTTTCTATAATCTAAGTTAGACAGGCATGGTTCTTTGAAGAGTAGACTGACAAGGAATTATGAATTATTAAGAACAAAAAGAGGCTGGTCATGGTGGCTCACACCTGTAATCCCAGCACTTTGGGAGGCTGAGCAAGGCAGATTGCTGGATCCTAGGAGTTTGAGACCAGCCTGGGCAAAATGGTGAAACCCTGTCCCTACTGAAAATAGAAAAATTAGCAGGGCGTGGTGATGCGCCTGTAGCTTCAGCTGCTCAGGAAGCTGAAATGGGATGATCACTTGAGCCTAGGAGGTGGAGGTTGCAGTGAGACAGGATCGCACCACTGCACTCCAGCCTGAGCCACAGAGCGAGACCCTGTCTCAAAAAAACAAAACAAAAATAATAAATTAGGCAGGTGTGGCGGTGCATGCCTGTAGTCTAGTTATTATTCCAGTTGCAGTAGCTATTCTTCTTTTAAATTGTTATCATTCTTGTCTTTGTCATCTTCATCATTGTTACATTATTAAATACATCCTGTAGGTTGGGCCTAGTTCAAGACTTGGTTCATTATAGTGGCTCATTTCTCTCCAGGACCTCATGGTTTGGTAGGAGTGACAGAAAGATAATTTTATAAATCACAGTCTTCAGCATATCTAAAACAAAACAAAACGAAAACCCAAATGAATAACCCTATAAGCTCCTTAGCTTCCCTTAAATGCCTACTTCCAGGCTCAGCTAATTAGAATATATTGTTTTTTTCCTCACAGTGCTTTAGCCACTTCACATCTCATTATCTCATCACTATTGAACACTTTCATTTAAGAGAAGGTAAAGAAGTTCTTCAGATCCTTATGTTTTAAATGTTGTCTGTCATTAGCTTTTTTACTCACTCATTTAAAAGGAAGTGCTTGCTTTGTTTACCTGCTTTCGATGGTTATAATTCAGAAATGGTCCCATGATTCTTATTACAACATTTGTAATGCAGAATTTTTTTTAAAATATGGGGTCAAAGCCAACAGTCAATCTTGTCAAAGCAGTTTAAAGAAAAAGCTTATTTTCAACTTTAAAACACAATTTATATTGTCCTCTTTGATTTCGTGGCCCCCAGGTTTCCTTCTTGTGACTTGTTAGATCTCTTTTGAGAATTTTCTTCAATTTAAACCACTTCAATTCTTACAGATGTTTAAACATTTAGACAGATGGATGGAAGTGCGGCATGGTCTACTCTCTATCCTTCCTTCAATTCAATTGTGTCAGCTATTACACTGTGCAAATTAGAAAATTTCATTAATTGAGGAAGGGTCTTTATCGTGAGAGAAGCAGTTGAAGAAGTAGAAGGAAATCCACATCTCTTTCCTCTCCCTCGCTCTCTCTTCCCTTTGGTGTACGTGTGCGTTTGTATGTGAATAAATAAAAGGTGGCTGACACAAGCAATTGAGATAGGAAATGGTAGGCTGGGTGAGCAGAGATGACACTTAAATGTTTTTAATTCACTTTATATTATTAATTATGTGTATACACACTCATTTATTGTCCTTTTTGGTGTCCACCAATCTATAGCAGCTAATATCTAGATCTTATTTTGGAAATGAGAAAATGTAGCTGGAAGAAAATGATGAACTCGCGCGGGTCACACAGCTACTGAGTGGAAGAGTCAAAGTCAAAACAACACTTGTTGTTCTGTAAAGTGTGTACTGTCTTTACTGCAGAAGGGCCTTTCTCCAGGAAGCAAAGCCCAGATCTTACAGAGGGTCCCATTGCTTGCATTTTCTACTGTAGGGGCTTGTGCATAGAAGGTGTTAAGTAAACGTGTATGGAATTGCTTTGAAGAAAGAATAGGAAGAAAATGTTTTAAAAGATATTCTTTGATGAAGAGTCCCGGGAATTGAGAAATCCAATACCAGGGGTGGGAAAGTCCAAGGCAATTACATCTGCGAGTGTTAAAAACCTGTTGTGTGTTTTCTTTCTCTGCCGAAGGAGAAGGTTGTTTACATTATGGGAGATTATTCCAGTCTGTACCAAAGAGCTTGTTAAGGGCGACAGACAGGTTTGTTGCACGAATGTGCACTCCAAATTAGATGAATGGTGAAATTATGAAGCAATCAAACGGCAAAGCTTTTAGCAGACTACAGTACATTGCCCTTTTTTGGTACCCCTAAGCCTGTTAGCATAAAAGAGGCCATAAAGATAAAGTGCACAATATTATTCAAGTCTCAGAGTTCAACAAACATGAGCAGCCGGCATTTTATGGCAAGTATAGTCAGGATTGCTTAAAGCCACTTGCCTCCCCGACATGCTGAGTTAGCCCTGCTTCTTTTTCTCTTCGTCAGGATGATATTAGACAGATTAGTGCAAGTTATAAAGAGCGAGAAATGCCCGGCACGGTGGCTTATGCCTGTAATCCCAGCACTTTGAGAGGCCTAGGCGAGTGGATCACCTGAGGTCAGGAGTTTGAGACCAGCCTGGTCAACATGGTGAAATTCCGTCTCTACTAAAAATACAAAAATCAGCCAGATGTGGTGGTGGGTGCCTGTAATCCCAACTACTTGGGAGGCTGTGGCAGGAGAGTCATTTGAACCCAGGAGGTGGAGGTTGCAGTGAACTGAGATCACACCACACTGCACTCCAGTCTGGGTGACAGAGAGAGACTGTCTCAAAAAAAAAAAAAAAAAAAAAAAAAAAAAAGAGTGAGAAACACCTGGTTCCTTTGGAACTCCCCTCCTTCCTTTCTTCACAGCCCTTTTGGGGACGGAAAGAGTTGGGCAGAAAAAATTTCACCCCAGCATGAAGACGTGAGCGGCAGACAATGTTTTTTAAGTCAGTCAGACTGGAGAGGGTTGTTTTCCTAGGAGAAGTTGGAACTTCAAATAAGAAAAAGAAGAAGGGGAGTGGCTTGTGTCCGAGTCTAATGTGTTCCCTGGGAAGGAGAATGGCTTCTTTTCACTGGGAGGGGAAAAGAAAATGCCTCCTCTCACTATGTTGGGGGCTGCACATTAGGGGAAGACAGGGGAAGGGAAGGCTGTTAGCACCAGAAGGAGACCTGAGGAGTCGTTGCTCCAATCCTTGCATTTTAGGGATAAGATGTACAAGGTCCAGAGACAGCAAATGACTTGCCTGAGATTGCCCAGCTATTTTATATTCAGTTCTGTGATGTTCTCACCACAGGCATTTTGAGTGAAGATGGGAGGATAATTGATATGTACGTAAATGTACATATTTTTTAATGGGATATAGCTGAGGAGCCCAATATATAAAAGAGAAAGATGCAAAGCTGCCCTAGTTGAAGGTGGGAGTAGATGTGGGTAGGAGGGTCCTGGAATCCCACCCCCTCCCCAAGCCACTCTTTGCCCCCATGGGTCCTAGAAGGTAGGCTCTAGAAGCCCCCAGGGATCTAGGGAAAAGTTTAGCACCAAAATGTTTGATGGATTTTTTTTTTTCTTTTTCTGCCAATCCACTCAAATTTACATTTTTTTTCTCTGAATCTTCTCATCTTACCTAATGCAAACACTCTTCTTGTTATGAATGCTGGCTGGGCAGGGGCTAGTGCCACATTTAGGTCAAGGCATTAGATCGAGGCAGCCTTTGTTGACCTCGATCTGATCTTATTCTGACCTGGGAGGTACAGACATGGAGACTAAGAGGGGAAGTGGCGGTTAGAAAGTGGCAGAGCTGAGACACCATGCTGAGTCTGTCTGATCCAGAGCCCATGCTTGTCTTCACACTTGCCTTCTATCTCCATAACACAGGGCTGGTCCACAGTGTTAAAAATGGACTGTGCTGTATCTTTGGACATTTTTCCCCATAAGGGGAAATGTTGATCAAGATGGGGTTTAATACCCTTTTCACTTTAATGTTCTGCAGGTTGATATAGTTCATGCTACAAGCTAACAACTCAGTTAAAAACAAGAGAGATTGTTCTCCCCAAAATATGCACATAGGGTTTAGATGTTGACATTCTGGGAACCATGGTCCACAGATAGCATTTTGTGCGTAATTGTTCTTTTTACAGATCACTTACAATCCAAAACCATGTGGAAGATATTTTGTTCTTTCATGATCTGTTTGGATCCTGCTATCTCCCCCACCCCTAACCACCTTATAAATCTGGTCTGTGGCTGTTTGGGGTCTGTTTTATAAGGCTTATTAGAAATAACAGTTAACGTTTCTATGTGGAGCCAAGTTCTGGTCACGTAGGCAACCTGCCAATTTGTAGTAGCATGGTGCAGGGTTAACAATCTAAGCCATCCCAACTGCCCCACCTGGACAGGAGGGTTGGGTGGCTCCTGATATTCCAGGAAAAAGTGAATAATTCAGTCCATCATACAGATGTTTGTCCACATACTAGCCAACTCCAGAATAGTTGCTAACATCTGTTATTTTGTAAAGTCTCCTCCCCCGCTCTATTGTCTCTATTTCACAAATCCACATTTAGAATATGCTTTGGAATTTGATAGGCCCCATGGAAGTGTGGGAGCCCATCTCTGAGAAGCTGGAGTTTTGGGCCCAGTAACCTCCCTCACCCCACCATGGACGGAGAATAGAAACACTGATTACTGTGTAGCTTAGCTGTTAGCTGTTTGCTCCTATGAAACAGTGATTTGTTTATAAAATGGTGTGATTTCTCCTGGAGAAAAAATGCAAAACCAAACCCAACTGCTATTTTTAGAGACATTTTTAAAATGAAAGGGCTATGAAAGCAAATCCACCCAGCCAGGAAGACTATACGTGAGCTTTCCAAATCTGTCCACTAAAGTAGGAATTTGAAAGCGCCACCACAAATTGCTTTTCACTTCAACCAGGATGCTGATTATGATCCCCTGGCTCCACGCTGCTCTCCTATTACTTGCACATGAATTTAGTTGCCCTGTATTTTAATTACATGTGTAGAGCAAGTTTTATGTTCTCTTCTCTGACTACTCGTAAACTTCACAGAGATCACCCCAAACCATATCGTTCTTAAAATAGCCTGTGCCTCTATTGTTGTAGCAATACCAAATGACACTTTCTTGACCCAACCTTGTTGTATTAAGTACATCAGGCTGCTGGCAGGCATGTTCTTCCAAACCTCAGTGTAGTTTGAGTTAAGCTTGTCCCTAATCATGGAGCTCTGTGTCTACAACAGACCATTAGAGAACCATAATTGGCAACAAGCACAAGTGGGATTTCAGTAGCATCCTCTGAGCCCACACGTTACATGTTTGAGTCAAAATCATGGGTGCCAGGGTGGTGTTTATTTTGCTTGTTAGCTGTAAAAAAAAAAAAAAAAAAAAAAAGCAAGGATTTCACACGTTCCCATCCCTCAGGTATATTTTCCCTTCTGTCCTAGGCCATCATTTTGTGGCTTGAGAACCACAGGATGTACCTTTTGTAATTATGTGAGAATTTTGATTTCAGCTGACATGAAAGTCCAGCCGCAATATTAAATGTCACACAAAACTTCACATTGAGAAACTCTGTGTAGAGAGAACACTCTATGTTTTACAGCGGGGTTGTACTGTTAACAATTACCCTTTTCCCCCTTTTTGCTCAAGATTATTTGACTGCAATGGGAAGCAGTATAAATCAGTCTCTGGCCACATAATAACTACTCAAGTCTTCCTTTTGTGCTCTTAAAAATACAGAAGAAGAATATCATCCCTCTAGCATATTGTTGATAAATCAGACTCTAACCATAATATTTCAAGTGACACAATCATAAAATATGAGTCCTAAGTGCTTTCCTTCCTGAAATTTCACTAATTGTAACATAATTCACCAACATACTGTTTTTCTAAAAAATTCGCATAAACAGACCAGCTCAAAAGGTTGTTTTAATAAAGGAGTAATATCACATCCCTGTATTTTTTTAGAAAGCAAGTATTATTGACCCAGCTGAGTGTCACTGGTAGGTAAAGGGCTAAGAGTTCTGGACTCCAGGGCTCTGATGTGTTTCTTTAATTCACTGTGGCTCTTTGGGGGATGAACATAATGGTTTATACCCCAGACAACCTGGGAATCATCATGAAATCATTCTAAACTGCAGTGAATCTTGGAATTTACCTCTATGTTATTATACAGTTGCATAGGAAGAGAAGAATCCAATGGGTACTTTTCTCTTTTGGTGTTCTTAGGGTAGGTCATCAGTATGACTAGTTTGCAGCCTCCTCCCTTTCACCCCAAAATCCATGACTTTGACAACTTATTTGACTTTTAAGTATCAGTTTGTGAAGTTTTTAGAATTCTTGGGTCTTCTATGGTAATTCTTACTTCTTTGAGAAAAATAGAAAACATCTCTGGGAAAAAGGAATTCAGAATGAAAACAGATGTTACACAATTCATGTGCTTAACAATAATTTTTCTTTAAAATAACAATAAAATCCATAGCTCAATGTCGGAGAAGCTCGTATCAGTGGTTCTGATGAAAAACACTTGAGTATTTCTCTGATGGTGGGTCATGGCACCAGAACTGTTGATGATACTCTATGATTAGTTGAGTTAAAATCCTTAGTTAAGTAACTGGTTATCTAGTTTTCTTTTTCTCTAAGATTTGTTGAAAAGTCTCAGTTAAGTCAGCATGAAGGTTTCTAGGTATGCATGTGAGGTATGTGGAGAGTGCCCACTGTTCTCAGAGTTGCAGACTAGAGACCATATGTGCAGTAAAGCGTGGATGCCTGCAGTGTCCTTGGCTAGAAATGTTGGGTCAGGGCCTAGAATCATTCCAGAGCCTTTTCTCTTGTGGTTGCTTGGTTTCTAATTTTGGTTTCTAACTGTACCAGCCATATTACCACAAGACCACAGCTGTAAGGTGGCATTGGGAAGAAGGGAAATAAGCCTGTCAGATCCCACCCCTTCCTGTTCGATAGATTAAGTGATTCCATTATACCTTAATCATAGGTTTTGTAACTTGGAAAATAATTCATAGACCATGTCTCTAATTTCCCCAGACTCCCCTTCATATTACCCGTCAACCCAAACACCCACACTTCATAGATGAGAAAATAACACAAAGAATCAAAATTACCTGCCCAAGTTAACAACTAATTTTTTCTTTTTTCTTTCTTCTATTTTGACAGGAAGAAGGGAGGGTCAAGAGCGGTTAATACTGAAAATGATTGGAAGCTAGAAGATAGTTTATGTAATTTCTCAGGGCCTTGCTTTCCTTATCTGTTGCAGGAAGACTAGAAAATACGTGAGATCTTGTCTAGCTCTAAGAGTCTCTGTTCTTTGGTCGGGGCTTGAGAAAATGAAACTAAATTTGGGAAGGTGGGGGACAAAGCAAGCAAGAGAGCCAGCTGTTTTTGAAGGAAGAAATCAAGAAACCTTCATGCATGGGAATGAAGAGAAACTCAGAAACAGTACCTGAGTTGAGCTTCTTATAAAGATCTGAAACTTAGCAAAAGTGAGCTTGGTTCTTTTCCTCAGAAAATTGGGGGAGAAATTAACAAAAATTAGGAAAGAACTGTAGGAACAGAATAAAAACAAAATTGAATTATAAACCTGACCAGTGGACAACAAGAAAGAATATTTTATAGATGCTAAGTTGAAGTACAGATTGAACTCCAGTACAGCATAATTTCCTTTTGTTCAGCATTTTCTCAAGATTTCTACTTAAAAACACTGAAAGTATAAAAACATGTATGGCTTCATTCAGATATAATAGATATAGACAGGTGATGGACATATCTTGGAGTTATCAATTGAATGATGAAGAAATGTTTGATAGCTAAAGTTGTTTTTAAAATTTAAAATTTATTTAAAAAAACGCTGGGTGTGGTTGCTCACACCTGTAATCCCAGCACTTCAGGAGGCCGAGGTGGGTGAATCACTTCAGATCAGGAGACCAAGACCAGCCTGGCTCACGCCTGTAATCCCAGCACTTTGGGAGGCTGAGGTGGGTGGATCACCTGAGGTCAGGAGTTCAACCACCCTGGCCAACATGGTGAAACCCAATCTTTACTAAAAATACAAAAATTAGCCTGGTGTGATGGCACCTACCTGTAATCCCAGGAGGCTGAGGCAGGAGAATCACTTGAACCCGGGAGGTGGAGGTTGCAGTGAGCCGAGATTATGCCTCTGTACTCCAGCCTGGGGGATACAGTGAAACTCGTCTCAAAAAAAAATTATAAAAGCAGTTACATGTGCAGTATTTTTCCATGCTGGCCAGCCTAATAGAAGCCTCCTATCCTCACTTTGGATCTGTGTAGCCCATGGAACCAATAAAGTCAGAGAATGAAGCAGAACATAGGAAAAGATTACTGAGTGATCACCAGGAAGCTTACAACACTCCAGTTGAATTTTGACAAAATTCAAATGATCGTTTTCTTTACTTATGAGATAGATTTGCCTAAACCAATTCATACCTGTTTTCTCTCATGCTTTTTAAATGTCTGACCTAATCTTTTGATGTAAGTTCGATACTGACATACATAACGCAAACCTCATCCTAACAGTTTTGTGGGAATGAAGATTTGGTCATCTGTCACAGATAGTATATACTCAGATTACTTTTTACTTACTATCATAATTCATTAGACAGGCATCCTTTCCATTTTGTTGATGAAGAAACTCAGGCTCAGAGAATGTACGTAACTTGCTCAAGATTACTTGGTCACTAAGATTTGAATCAAAATGTACGCAACTTCAAACTCTTTAGGATTTCCAAGTTACTCATTGGAGCTGAAAAAAATTCAGAAAAGCCTGTGAATCTGAGGTCAACATTTTTAAGATGTTGAAGACATTTCCAAGCCAAATAGTAACTTATCTTTGAAGCCCGTTTTTAGGAAGCTATGTGTATTTGGCCACCTGAGAAACACTTTTCTCCTACTGAAATCATTTCTTCAGTAGCCTCATACCGACAAAACCATAGGAAGGAATATGACCCCATTTTCCTAGCTGGTGCTCCACAATGTTTGAATATATTGACTGTTACATATGTGGCTGTACAAATGTTAAGAAGAATGAGCAGTTAAAAGCTAGAGCAGTTACTTCACCTGGGGTTAAAATGTGCAATATCACCATCATAGCAAAAACTCTTAAAAGCATAAGATAGTGTAAGTAGAGGAATATTTTGCAGCCTGTGTGTATCCTCTTTTGTTTTAAATAAGGAAAAAGGTATAAAAAGTACACTGCATACACATTGCACCTTATGGCTGAGGTTCCATACTTCAGTGCTGTCAAGGAGGGAACTGAGGACATAATGCATTGGGTGGTGCTGAAATGTGACTGATCTTCAAAGGCATTTTACTGTATGTTAAGAGGCCAAGCTTGCACTGAGATAGCTCCTCCAGTTGCTGATAAACTCAGAAAAGAGGAACAAACACACATATTCTCTATCTGCCTTCACAGCATGACTTAGAACCATATGCAGTTATAGCTAGAAGGTCTCCCTGCCAGCTCCCTTGTTTTACAGATAAGGCCTGGAGAGGTAAAGTAACTTTTCCAAAGCAATACAATTAGCTAACAGAAGAGCTGGGAGTAGAAGCCTAAATTCAATGTTCATTTGGATTAACATAGTGCAAAGAAATCTTACAGGAGGAAACTTGGGGAAGGAGTGAGAGCAGCCTGCAATTTGAAGGCCGATCTAAAACAGATGCAACTGAACTAACAAATTTATAACAAGTTTCAGTGCAGCTAAATTAGAAGGGGCTAAGTCATTAACCTTGCAAAGAGAAATTTATAAGCATTGACTAAACTTGACCTTAAGCCAATCACGAGTTTCCATTTCCCAGAGTCCCAAGAACACATTCACAGATGAATGCACTCAGGCACCACAGCGCCACTTCAGACTTCTCTCTGCAGAAATATGAGTTAGAGACACATTGCAGGAAGTGTTGATGATAACATTTCCTAATAGGCTCTGTGTTTTCTTTAATAAAAAATAATTTTGGTGTAATCACTCATTGCAGAAAAAATAATCTTAAATGATTCATAAATAAGAAGGCCTGTCCAAAGATTAGAATTCTGTTACAGGTTAATTGCCTCCTGTCGCTTGGAAATACAAACTCTGTTTTTTCAGAAGGCACTGTGGAAGACGTTACTGCTGCTTCCCGATGTTCGTAGAGCCCCCCTCTTCCTGGGCACATGGGAAGATTGTTCTTCTTCCCCCCTCTGAAGTTAGTCTTGGCCATATGACTTGGCTTGGACAGTGAAGCGACAGGGGGAACAGTTGATGTGTCTTCTGGGCTGCTTAGGAGCCAGTGTGTATGTTTCTATTTTCACCTCCTCCAGGCTGCCTGGGCCAATGTCTACTTCATTTGTTCAGGACCCACTGTCAAATTAAGATGTCACAGATCACAGCTTCAGTCAATGTGGGATGGATATATAGTACAAGAAAGAAATAATGTTTTGTCATTTTAAGTGGTGCCGAATTTGGGGTTGTTTTGATAGCATAATTAAGCAATCCTGATGAGTAAAACATCCTTGATAGGCTCATGCTTTTCAGTGATAATATGGGTTCTGTAAATGTGTAAACATTTGCACATATTTGTTGAAAAATGTAGACGGGTCAAGAGTTAGTTCTCTTACGGTACCTGAGGAAAATTGCATAATCATATGTTCTTCCCATGGATGGTGCCATTGTTTGTAAAGGCCTTTCTCAGAAATAACTCTTCATTTCCATCACATATCTGTGAGATAGATAGATTGATTGGGTGACACGGTTTTTTTTTTTTCAGGTAGGGAAACTAAGATTTAGAGAGTTTAAATGATCTACAATTGAAGGGTGGCAAGAGAACCGTGCCCCATTCACTATGATTTTCTGCCTCTGGTCTTAAAATAGCTTGAGAAAATTTTTTCGGTTAATTCTCTTTGTAGGGTGATGGAAGTTTGGAGGAACTAGCCAACAACAGATATATTGTATCTCGGGAAATGCTAAATTTTATCTGACCCTATTGTGAAACAGGTTCACCATATATGGGCTACTCTAGCACTTACATGAGTCTGGTGAGACAGAACTCTCATACAAGCTAAGCGACGCAACTTTATTACTCACAGATTAAACAGCAAGGAACAACAGAAGCCTCATATTCACCACAAGCTCATTTCCCAGGCTGAGAAAAGCCGTTCAGGGCAGATGGGGTCTCATCTGTGTGTGATCCACATCACACTGCAGCGGAGGTGTCTCCAAAGCATTCTGCTTTGTGTTTTTATACTCTGGGGGACACTTGGATCACTGGTCAAAGTGTTGCAGGACATCATGTTCTACGAGGGATGGGAACAAAGCTATTCCAGGAGTTTTTCCTTATCACAGGATGTCGCACCCTTAGCACGTTCTACAGTGATTCTCAGAGTTATATGTGAGAAGCAGGGAAAGCTGGGTCAGCTGAAGTCATTAGTGTGCCCATCACCAGGATCAACATATAGTGGGCTTTGTGAGGCCAAGGCAGATGGATCACCTGAAGTCAGGAGTTCTAGTCCAGTCTGAATAACACGGAGAAACCCCCTCTCTACTAAAAATACAAAATTAGCTGGGTGTGGTGGCACATGGCGGTAATCCCAGCTACTTGGGAGGCTGAAGTAGCCGGGAGATGGAGGTTGCCATGAGCTGAGATCGTGTCATTGCACTCCCTTCTGGGCAAAAAGAGTGAAACTCCATATCAAAACAAAAACAAAAACAAAAACAAAAACAAACCAAAACAAAAAAAAAGTGGTGGGACTCAATATATATGACTGCAGTTTCATATCCTTTTTCTTCCCATTCCACCTTAGTTCCTACCTTACTAGCTAACTTCTGCCTTTCATCAAATATGCTTAAAGTTTCTCACTGAATGGACAGAGACTGATATCTCCCAATTAAAACGAATACCTCCTGATTAACCACATGTCTAGAGTTCATACGAGCGTGTAAGTGATAGCTGTGGTAGGCGGTCTCTAAGATGGCCCAGCAGCCCTTGCCTCCTGGTATTGCCTTGTTTAATACCCTTACCTTGAGTGTATGCTGGGCTTGTTGACCCAATTCTGACACATAGAAAATGGCAGAAGTGATGGAATATCATTTCCAAGATTATTTCTATAACAGTTGTGACTTTCCTCTTGGGTACATTCAGAGTCTCCTGTCTCAAACCACCAGCTCTCATGTCATGAGGACATTCAAGCAGTCTATGGAGAGGGTCACGTAGCAAGACACTGAGCCATGGCAGTCACCACATGAGTAATCTTGTAATCAGATTTTTCAGCTGCAGTTGAACCTTGACATAACTGCTGCCCTGGCTGGCAGCTTGATTGACAACCTCATGAAAGACCCTAAGCCAGAGGCACCCAGTTAAGTTGTACTCAAATTCTTGACCCAAAACTCTGTGAGAGTATAAGGGCTTGTTGTTTTAAGCTGCTAAGTTTTAGGGTAATTTGTTATGCAGCAACTGATAACTAATGTAAAACCAAAACTCTTCTGAGTACAAATTTTAATGGCAAGGACCTCAGTTGGGCAGGGCAACTCCATAAGGGAAGGAGCCCTTAAAAAGATGGAGGTGTATGTGGGACATCATTTACCTATTGCTCCCTTTCATCAAACACTTTCATCCCAATTTTTCAGGTTATTCAAAGGTAAAAGCTATGGTATTTTGAAAAACACAGACAGGAAGAGCTGAAGTAACCTAGTGCAACTCTTTGCATGTTACGAAATTAAAAACCAAGACCCTGAGAGGATAAGTTAATGTGTTCCATGTCACAAAATAACCCAGTTTTAGTGCTTGATGCCTAGATTTTCCAAAACCTATTCCAGTGTTCTCTCAGTCACACTGTGCTTCTTCCCTGTTCGCAATTACGAAAAGAAAAGAAAGTTTAAAATGAACCCCTGCAATTCCATGAAGATTCTTAAAAGCTCACCATGTCTCTCATTTTAATAAATGTCAAAAACTGGCTTTCGAAAGTTTGTATAGAACACATTCGTTTGTTCAACAACTGTGTATTGAACATTTGCTCTGCGCCAGGCATCGTGCTTGACACAAGGGTTGCTAGGGCGATGAAAGCATTTGCTGGAGACACCAAAAGGAGCAGCCCATGAACCTTGTCTGTTTCATCAGTGATGTTTTCTTTTGTTACCATCGGTAAATGTATTTGTTCCCATAGACAGAAATCATGTAAAGGCTAAATTATTCAATATTAATATTGATCTGAAACTCTTAAAACTCCTTTAGAATGTTGATTGCAGTTTCACACTGCGAGTGGGCAGGGAAGGCTTTTTACAGTGGCTCCAGACAGAGCAATGCCCACTTTGCCAGGTACTCCTTCCTAAAGTGAGAGGATGCCCTGGCCTACTTAGTCCCTCTTAACTGGAGATAGAGATACCCTCTGCATAAGTCCTGTGGCTTTACTTGAATTATTAGAAGCTAAGTAAATTCTTAAAAAGAAAAATAATGCGAGATAGTCTCTGATACGTCTTGTGAGCGTTGATGTTCTAGAAGTGAAATAGCATGGGTCTCTGTGGAGTAAAAAATCCTGGAAACAGTGTTGGCTTGATGCACTTTTGCTGAGTGCCAAAGGTCAGGGCACCTAATTTGCTCCTTGCAAAAAATGGAGATAATAATTATACCACTTGGCTGTGAGAAGTGCTTTGTAAGCTAATAAATAGTCTTCAACTTTAATAAGTTCTCTTATTTCCCAATTATAAGATCTCTGAAAGTTAAGAAGAGGTGGTGATCCATTTTTAATCTTTCACAGTCTCCAGGACTATGCCTAAGACTTAGTGGGCACTTGCTAATTGTTTGTTGAAAAGCTGCTGGTTAATGATAGTGATAATTTTGGAGCACCTGCCACGTGCCAGGTGATGTCTTAAATATTTCACTTGTATTAGGTTTTTGATTCCTTATAGTGACTCCATAAGTTAAATACTGTTATTATCATTATAATATGGACAGGAAAACTGAGGCAGAGAGAAATTGAGTAATTCCCACAGTAACATAGTCAGAGCTGGAATTCAAACTCATATAGTTTGGCTAACTGCCAAGATTTACTTCCCTTCCATAAGAACTGTGTATAAATTTATTTTTTCTTATTAGAAGAAATATAGGGAGAAAGAAGAGTTAGTTCCCTTATGTTCACTTAATAGATACTTCTTTTAAATGAGTTTTCATCCAGTATCCAAAAGAAAGCAAAACCAAACGAAAACAATCCCACTAAGTCAATCCAGTCAAAATCATATTGAGACATGTTCAGTTGAGGCTTCTGGTTGGATGTACCATTGACAATGGTCATCTAGTATGCTGAGAACCTTTCATCTGGGAAAGTAACTGAGAGGTCAAAAGAAGCAGACTGTGAGTTGTTAGCTGTGCTTGAAAATCAAAATCATACTGGAGGGTCTTGGGTGAGTCTTTGAATTGTAGCCTGCCTATCTTCAGCCACAGTGAGCATATAATGACAGAAGAATCAGTTGAAAGACTGGGAAAGACCTATCACACAGGCAAATGACAGAACAATTGTGAGCAATGCAGAAGAGAAGGAAAAGGGAGGTGAAGAAGCAGCTAACATTTATTGAATGCAAGTTATGCTGAATGTCTGCAGTCTTATTTAGTATTTGTTGCAATGGGTGAGGTCATACTAAACACATCTTGCAGATAAGAAAGCTGAGGATCAAAGAAGTTAAGTAATGCTACTATGAAGCATTCTCAGTTGGGATGAAAATCTAGCCTCCTCTGCTTACTCCCAAGCCTGTGAACTTTCCATTCTGCTGCTAGTAACCTCTGTTCTACCTCTTACTAAACTGCAGACTTGTAAGAAGCTACTGCTGAGCCAGAAGATTACTAAAAAATGGACAAGAAAACACTGCTCTTATATTGGGGAAAAAGGGAGGAACAAAAGAGCTAATAGAAAAGGAAAAAGCCAACAAATGGAAATCACGAAAGACTGTGAGTTAGAGAAAAGCCTTTATGCTTTTGACAAAGTGTAGAGAAAAGAAAATGGTACTCCTGAGGCATGGATTTTCCAAAAGAAGGGTTTCTGAGTCTGATAATCCTATTAAAAAGCAGGGGAAAGCTCTAGGAAACCTCAGATCCCCTTTTCTCAAAGACAGCTACTTTCTTTTTGCCTTTTGCTATTCCCTTTCAACTCCCTTTCTTTTACTCTGGGTCACTGGTTTTGGATCTTCCTGTTTTTCCTGAGCCATAGATCAGTCTTTGACTTTTTGGCCCCACTCTTTGAGAAGTGGTTTTGCCAAGAGCAAATTGCCCAAGATGTTTAGGTCAGTGGTCACCAAATGCTGATCCACAGACTGGACGGAGCCCATGGTGAGGTTGTTGGTGCCCTGTGGTTGAATGAGAAAAACTGGAGCAACCGAGTGAGCTTCTCATCACACTAAATGCATTCCATACTGTCTTTTTTGCTGAGATTATGTTCTTCTTGCTTGCTTGATGTTTCAGCATTTCTTGTCTTCTGAAATGATGGTGAGTGTAGACAATTCCCCTTAAATACTTTTTTAAAAATTAAAATGGCCTGTGAAGTCATCAGTTTGAGAGGCAGACATGCCCAGTCCATTGGAAAGAGTCTGATTGTGAACACTGATTAAAACTCAGAAAACTCTCTCAGTGGGGAGCTCTTGATGTTTTTAATGAAAGAGTTCACAGATTGTTTCAAAGATTAAGTTAATTATATATGATGTCCATATTGCTTTATCTGGTATATTGTTGGCATTTAAGCAATATGTATTCTTCTCCCTTGAATCTCTCTTCTTTGATATGTGGAGCAGGTTTGTGTATCACATGACTTTTGACCTTCTTAGCCCTGGCCCATTAAATGCCAATAGTAAGCCCCAGCTTCAGTTTTGATGACCAAAATGGCCCCACACTTTCACCAACCTTCCCAGTGGAGTAGGTTTCGGAAATCAATTGAAGAGGCTGGTTTTGCATCTCAGCTCAGAGTGCTTTGTGCTAGCATTACTTAACTCTTTGGGCCTCAGTTTTCTTATTTGAATAGGAATTACTGAAGCCCAAGTGGTGTTCGGCAGAGCATATTATAATAACCTATTATTATGCCCCATTCCTACCATAGAGAAACAAGCATATGCAGAGGCAGATGATATTGCTCCGTTTTGGCCATCAAATGTTTGCTACAGTAATATACCTTAAACTGCTAACACCTGTAACACCATTAAAATAAGAGTGAACATGAATTGGGCAGTGTCATTTTGCTCATAAAATTCATAGACACTAATCTAAGTTTTCTCACCTTTTAATGCTGTAACTAGTTAGTGGTCTTTCTTTTAGTACTTGCTTCTGCTTCAAATCCTACCTTGATACAGTCAACCATTTTCTTTCTTGTGCCCTACAATGCCATATATGTACTGAAAAGTGCAAAAATATGTAAAACACCTGGTATCGTGTCTGGCACATGGTGATTGATCATTATGCGTTATTGAATGGCCAGGTGAATGGCTACTGCACCATGTCAGATATATTCTACTGGGAAATGCCAAAGAAATCACATGGATGCAAGAGAGGAGTTTACATTCATTCATTACTATGTGGTCATAAATATCCACTCCTATCTTCAACACCAAGAAGGTGGATTTACTTCTTCCCTACGTAGTTCTCTGATTGAATGTTGTACCTTGTTTGTTTGCTTATCTTTTTTTTTCTTTATTACTCAACTAGATATTATTTTAAATCCATTTTGCCCATGCCTGGGATTTTGTTAGAGGAAGAAAGCATATATGAATTTCCTTTTGCTTGAACCCCACAGGAACTAATTCTTACCATTCTTGAGACTAAATCCTTTTCACCTGTTTTCTTTTCTGAGTTGGGACAGAGGTGTGAGCATTGGGGGCATATAACTTTTGGGGTCCTAGAACTTTCTCCTTCTTCTGCCCCTAATTTGCGTGCATGTGTATGTGTGCACACACACATGAACACATTCACAATGAGTTTGGTTCAGAGGTCTTAGATCACGTAGGAAAGCAAAAAGTGGACATGAAATGTCACAGCGTTTGGGCACTGTCAAGAGTCCACCTGCACAGTAACTCAGCATCTGGGGCAGTAGGAAAAAAATTAATGTTAAGCAATTGTCTGTCTGTTAAGCAATCTCATTCTTTCTCCAGAGAACTCTGGAGTATTTTCATGGCGGAGTAGAGGAGAGGGAGGCTAAAGGCTAGCCTTTGTTGAATACAACACAATTAGCCCTTGTTGTCAAGCATCTCTCTAGATGCTTTTATACTGTTATACTTCACGACTCTCTAAGGCAATTATATGATTCTTGTTTTACAGACATGGAAACTGAAGCTCAGAGAGGTTAAGTCGCTCACTTCAGATCCCCCATTGAGAAGTAGAGAAGGCTGATTTTTGAACTTCATTTACTGTTTGTGTGTTTTTACTGCGTATTATATGTATTTATTTCTTGGTTTTTTTTTTTTTCAGAACAGGGGTCACCTTTTTATGTGCAGCTGTTTATTTTTCATTAAATGATGTCTTTACATTTATCAACATACATTTTATAATCATTTAGACTTCATTTACTGGCCTGTTTGTTCAATAACAGTTTTTGTACTTTGCAATGTACTATTTGTAAGTGATTTACTAAAGTCTCACCTTCTGGTATAAGCCTAGAAGAGTGTTGCTGGTTTTTTTTTCTTAGTTATCCAACTGTGTTGTGTTGAAGGTCTCCTTTCCCTCTTGGTGGCAGTTCCTTTAATGCCAAATTGATGGGACAGACCTCATCTATTTCCACCACATTTGTCATTAAGGCAATCTCATTTCATCACTTGAGGTTCAGTTCTGTTCACTTTTAAACTTCAGTCTCAAGTTTGCTTTGTAGCTCTTCCTCTTCTCTTTCCCCAGGATAGGTGAGGTTTTTTATGGTTAAGTGAATGAAGTCGTAGTAAGGACAGTAGAGGATAGATGGAGTTGCTCTTTATATATAACCCCCCCCCGCCCCCCAAAAAAGGGATCAGGTACTTTAGTTTTCCAGAGATAATTCCAGTTTATGCCTGTTGTACTGGAATAGTTATTAATAACAGCTCCCACCATTTTTCTTGATTTGCACAACAAATTATAAGATCATCTTACCTCTTCCTCTTCTGTGTTCTTCCCCTCTTGTCCAAGCGGGAGGTGAGAAGGGTCTGGGTGATTATGGCATCCACTGATGAACTCTCTGCCTTGCAGATGTCTAAGTGTTCCTTCTCTTGTGGATTAGGTATGTGGTTCTTCAGGAGTCTCTGTAGAAGCTTCTCACGCCACAGTTTCCTGACTTGGGAACTGTGAGTTCAGCTTATTTTCCTCTATACCATATTAGCTCTTGCCCTTCTGCAATCCACCGTCTTACAGCTTCCTGCAAGGGGTTTCTTTCCCACTAAAATGTAGAACTGCACAACCCTTTTGCAATGAAGAAGGGAAGAGCTAACTGCATACAGCAATGCTACACTCCCGCTTCTGAGTGGGAAGTCCCACGCCTCTCACTCCTCAGTCTTCTTTTCATAGGGACTGGAGTGGGAGGAGAGAGAGGTGGCTGCTGGCAGGGCTGGCTCTGCTCTGCTGCCTCTCAGTAAGTCGTAGGGAATTTCCTTAAAATTAGAATGTGATAAATTTACTATCAGGTGCTCAGATTGGGTCTTAGCTAAATGTCAGTACAACAAGAAAAGTCCTACTTGACATTGTGTTACATATTGATGACAAACACCAACTCGCAACATGTGGCAGCACTGTTCCTACTGACAGCATCAGCCATATTGTCGTAGTGAAGTTCAGTAGAAACCCGTGCTCTACCAGTGTTCAGTTTCGGATTTAACTCACGTTTATAAATTTGTTTTCCTCCACTGAAAGTTTTAGTTATAGCTTGGAAGTGGTGTGGACTCCTTTCTTCCTAATTACCTTGTCAACTAAGAGACAACTCTCCTTTCTTGACAAATCACCTCTACCAATCAACAATATTTCTCAAGAAAATGGAAAAAGTATAGGATATCTAAGAACATCTCCTTATTCCCAAATACTGTCGGTCAACATAACCAGTTTTCTTTTTCCCATTGTTACTTTAAAACTGATTAAAAATTCCAGAATGGGCTAGAGCCATGCATTATCTGTGTTTTTATTTCCGATAGGTAATACAATGTCTGACACCTTGTAGGTATTTGGAAATAATTTGTTCAACGGTTACATTTCTCTTTGTACTAGTCACAGTGCCTAGCATGATGCTATGTGCATATTAAGTGCTTCAACATTTTTATTATTGATGAAATAACGTATAGTCCCTTTGCTTCATTTTTCAGGTTGCTTTAAGAAAGAAAGAGTTCATTTCGAGAATGTGTCATTTAGTTTGAGCCACATTTCCCGAAATTTTGCTTTGTTTGCAATCACGCCAGAACAAGTTATCATGGGAAGAACCCGAATAGGGCTCAGAAAATGATCTTCACACCTCAGTCCCTTTTAGAGACTCCTTGGATGCCAATGTTTTTGTCTAGGCAGCCATTGGAACATTTATTTTTATTAACTTCTCCGTGCACGATCCTTCCTTTGTTCAGTGCCATTTTCCTTCCCCCCTCAGCTTTGCAGCATTCCCAGGTGGGGGACAGCCTGGTCAGGAGTCAGGCTCAGGGCTTCATCTTGACTCATAAATGTGGAAATAACAAAATGTGTTCCCTGAAGCTTTGCAGCATTGTCAGGAAATGGGCTGCTTGCATGCTGTACTTCCACGGATCTGGAAATGCTGCCGAGTTTGGGTTGACTCCAGAAAAAAGGTTTAAAAGTGTTCGGGGAAGAGAGAAATGAAAGCGGGCCATGAGTTGGAGACACCAGCGCTCCAGCGGAGTCTGAGTCTTGGCTGGCCGCTTGGCAGTGGGCGACTGGAGTGTGTGATGTATACTGTGGCAGCGAAGTTTGCTTTTCTAAGGATTGGGGCTGTGCAGGAACTTTTCTTCTCACATTTTTTCATATCTCAGAAATCTGAGTGGCACCCTTGGGGAGAAGTGGGGTATAGAGTTATTGTTTCCGGCTGGAAGAAACCAAAGCATAGAGCAGTCTAAACTCAGAGCTCCCCAAGCATGAGTATCGGATCTTAACCATCTTAGTACTCAGCCTAGCCTAGACTGTCAATAAATATGTGCAGAATCAGTGAATGTGTAAAAGTGACTTCTGTTTGTGTGTCATCAAAGGCAGGAACTGAGCTCAACATCAGGTCTTTTTGTATGCCCTGAGCTACACAAATGATCTCAGGAGGCGTAAATGATGGAATTGAGGGCAACTGTTCCTTGGTTGTGTTGCTGACACAACACCTTCCTCATTAATCTCAACTCAGGAAAGAATTACATCTTTGTGATTTTTCTCCTTTTGCTCCTGGACTGCCAGAGCTGTGAGATCCAGAGAACAGGGAGTGTGAGAGCAGCAACTGGGAGGCTGTGAGGCTTCCAATCCTTTCCTTGATTTAGGCCTTAAGAGGACAATATAAGGAGGCTGACTGGTCACCAAAGGAAACACAGGTTGTGGGTAGCTGGTAGTATTTGTGTCATAACTTCTTAGTAACCTCCCCAGAAGGCTAGAAGGAATTTGATCACCAATCAAGTAAAAGAAGAAGTAATTAGAACTTTAGGGTTATTTTAAATGCATTTGATCATTTTTTCCATGATGCAATTTTGGGAGTTTTTGTGACTCTTCTCCCCGTTCTCCAATGGGCTTCCATGGCAAGACTCTCTTGAGCTATAATGCTTATGTTCATATCCTGGCTCTGCCACACACACGCTTTGTGACCTTGGGCAAGTTACTTAACTTCTCTGAGCCTCAGCTTCCCGAACTGGTAAATGGGGATACATTTAAATCCCTGTAAAAGTCTTAAATGAGTGCCTATATGCTAACTATGATCATTGTCATTTTGCTTACACAGCATTCATTAGACAATTTGATACAGAGGCCAAAAAAGATATTTTTCAAAACAGCCACTTTTTATGGAGTCCTGTTTGAAAGCTGGAAAATGAACTACTTGAACTCTTAAGTTTTTCTTACAAATCATAGGCTCCCATGACAATTCTGATTCCAATCTTTTTTACTTTCACAACCGGTTATTGAACAGTTCTCAGCTCTAATTCCACAAGGCTTTTTTATAAAGAGCATAGTGTATTAGTTCTCCATGTGAATTTTAAGGGAATTTGAGTATGTCAGTTAATGTTTTTGAAATCTCAAAATGAAAGGCTATAAACGTCTTTTCAAGTGCACACCTTAGTGCGTCTCTTCTATTTGGAACACCAGTTATGAAATTGAAGCTGGGCTTAAACTGTAAAATGTCAGTGAATGGTTTGGAGTCTTCTGGAGTAAATTCTTGCACTGTAAGCACTTTGTTACTTGTCTCTAAGTTATTTTAAAAAGTGCGTTTGGGGGGATCTTGGCACAGATCACCTAGACAAAGCAATTTTCCAGCAACACTGCTATTCCAATGCACAACAGGAAATTTATTGAAAATTTAGCAGGTTGGAGAAAACCAGTAGCTGGCTCAACAAAGAGTGTCAAGAGAAGATGGGAAAAAATGAAATGGGCACAAAGTTACCCAAAGAGTACTAAACTTAGCTCTATGCAAGAAAAGCTTTCTGTAAAGTCATTCCTGTGAGTGTCCGTAACTCTCTAGCGGGAAGTTCACATACACGTGCTTAAGCACGTGCACACGTGTACACACACGAATCTGGCACTTGAATTGCAGATAACCTAACCTGACATTAACCTTGGCTTGGTTACAGAAGTAATATTTTTACCAGGATGAACTGCGTTGAACAGTTTCTTCAATGCATTAGTAATGCTTTAGCTTTAGACATGCAAGTTTTTCCCTTTAACCCATTTTAATGCACATGGCTTTCTAATTTGATCAAAGATAGGAGAATATTATCATTTCTGAATGCCAGAGTTATGTATGCACTCACATAATATAAACATCAATCAAGTATCATTTATAGCAAATAACTATATTTAGTAAATAGGTAGACCTATTTTTTTGCGTTCTGTTGAATCACTACAATTGGGAACTCACAGAATTATCTATAGATAAAGAAAAAGAAAACAATGGTGAAATCAATATATTGCTGTGGAAAGGTAATAACTTATTACTCCACGAAATTTATGGTTTACTGAATAAAACAGAGATTAAAGTACATCTTTATATTGCTATTTAGCCTTACTTTTATTAGAATTCCTTTGGAAGACCTGTAAGTCATTTTAGATTTGCACATAGGATGGCCAATAAATAATGAAATAAATAATGAAATGACTTTTGTGAGGGTCTACTCTGCCAGACTCTACTTAGCGATTTACTGACAATTTTAGTTAGGGCAGAGTTCATAAAGGGTGTGCCCAGGATGTGTTAGTGTCACCTGGGAAATGGTTAGAAACCGATATTGTCAGGCCTCATTCTAGAGCTACTGAGTCAGAAATTCTGGAGATGGCACCTAATAATCTGCATTTTTATGAGCCTCCAGGTGACTCTGACACATGCTCAAGCTTGAGAACGGATGAGTGAGTAGTAGGTAATCACTACTCTAACTGTTGTCTTAGGGCAAGGTTAGGCTACTATAACAAAGAGACTTAACAAGTATATTCTCTTAAATTTAAGCCTTGCTACAGTAAGGAAGGATCATCACACCCACTTTACGGCTGGGAGTATTCAGGCTTATAGAGATGACATTCACAGAGCCCATTTTTTCTGCACTAGTGTATGGGACCAACAGTTGTAACCCTTCTGGGCAAACAGATTTACTCAAGACTGGTTTATGTAGAGTTTTAGATCAGGAGGTAACCACGGTCCAGACCTAGACACATACTGAGCCTTAAAGCCACAGGACCAGTTTCCTCTGTTAATTTGCCATATGACCTCAGCAAATGACACAGAATCTTAGTCTTATTTGAAAAAGGAGGGTAATCATATATTTCACCATTTTTCTGGTAAGAAAAAAATAAGAAGATGGTTTCCAGGAAACATGGAGTTCCTCACACAGTGCTTTGTCATTCACTTGTGTATCACGAAGTACATAACAACCCAGAGAGTTATGTAAAAAGAAAATTTTCTCAATGAAGCATCCTTTGAATGGACCAGGACAATCTTAACACAAAATACTACAACCCTTACTTGGAGTAAAAATAACATTTTTGTGATGCAAACTATGTCCTCTGATATGTATGTTTTGCCAAGGAACAATAAGATAACTCTCTGGAAAGCATATATCAGAGGACAATTCTTTTAATGGGTAAAGAAAGAAATGGAGATTATATATTTCAAATGCACTATGACAAAGTTATTATTATTTTTGTCAGAGAATGCCAATAGTAGAGGTGTTTCACAGCAATAATCGTATGGCTTCAAAACCTTACCATCACTGACTGTATCTAACATTTGAATACATTCAGTTTCTTCTAAAAATAACAACCTTCACTTCCAAACATAGCACTGTTATTAATACAGACCTCCTCATATATATAATGTAAGGAATATATATTTCTCTATTTCTTATATTCCTGTGTATATATATATAAAATATATGTATATTATATATATGTATATTATATATATAATATATATAATATACATATATTTATTGTATGAGCTATATAATATTCATATATAGCTCTTGGTCACTGTGTATATATAATATAAAATATATGTATATTATATATATTATATATATATATAATATACATATATATATAATATGTATAATATACATATATTTTATAATATATATAATATACATATATTTTATATATATATACACAGTGACCAAGAGCTATATATGAATATTATATAGCTCATACAATAAATATATGTATATTATATATATTATATATATATAATATACATATATATATATTATATATATATAATATACATATATTTTATATATATATATACACAGTGACTAAGAAACATATATATACAGGAATATAAGAAATAGAGAAATATATATTCCTTACATTATATATATGAGGAGGTCTGTATTAATAACAGTGCTATGTTTGGAAGTGAAGGTTGTTATTTTTAGAAGAAACTGAATGTATATATATATATAATATATATATATTATATATATAATATGTATAAATATATATAATATACATATATTTTATATATAAATATATATAAATATATAAATTTATATATAAATATATAAAAATATATATATAATATATATTTTATTTTTTTGTTTGTTTTTGAGATGGAGTCTCACCCAAGCTGGAGTCCAGTGGTACAATCATGGCTCACTGTAGCCTTGAACTGCTGGGATTAAATGATCCTCCCACCTCAGCCTCCCAAGTAGCAAGGACTACAGGCACATGCCAGCATGCCCAGATAAATTGTATAAATTTTTTGTAGAAACAAGGTCTCACTGTGTTGCCCAGGTTGGGCATAACTCCTGAGCTCAAGCAGTCCTCCCACCTTGGCCTCCCAAAGATCTGGGATTACAGGCATGAGCCACTGCTTCTGACCTCTCACATATTTTTAATAAACTGTTTAGTTACCTTTTGTTACATACAGAAACACAATGCTCTTCAAATGAGATATTCGGCTATATGTGCAATTTTTTTCTATCCCAATGTTAGTTTCCCAAAGAGACTAATTTTAAACAATTATGCTACTTTAAAAATTCATTTGATTAACATAAATAAGATGGATGAAAACTTGTGTTGCAGGGAGAAAAATGCCTAAATATGTTTATGAGTAGAGTCTCTGTGTTAAAGTGTCACACACCTGTATTTTAAGGCTTAGTTGTATATAGGGATATCTTTTTAAATTTATAAAAGCACAGAAAGTGAAAATGGAGGCTCAGATTTCCTGAGGTTCTCTGGTGGAAGCAGTTTAGCATTTAGTGCATCCAACGAGAATGTATTTTCCGAAAACACAGAGGAGGAGAACAATGTCGGACAGGAATTGCAAACTCAAACATCTGCTAGGAAGGTAAATGTGTGCTGTGGACTGGGTGAAAGGTAACAGAGTATGGTGGGGACTGCAGTAAAGCTGAGAGAGCTTAAGGTCCCAACCAAGGGGCTTTGCATCGCTGCTCCAGCTGATAATTGCCCTGTGGAATTCCAATTCAGTGTTGCCAGTTTTTTTTTTTTTTTTTTAGAAAAGCTAGAAATGTGAATTTCTATGTGAAATCTCCTAATTTTCAAATGTGATAGCATAGCCTTTTATAACAATGAGATTTCTAACATGCAAACCAAATAAAGCTCATCTGTGGGCTAGGTTTGGCTTCTGTGCTGCCAATTTGCACCCTCTGAGAAATGGAGGTGGGGTGTGTGTGTGTGTGTGTGTATGTGTGTGTGTTTGTGTGTGTGTAGGCAAGATAGGGCAGTAATAGTTATGGAGTTATAGTTACTAGTTGATTAAATATGTTTGTACCTAGCTTTGTGTAACTGGTAGTAAATACGACATGGCTTGGAAGTCCACTTTTATTTTAGGAAGAGTAGGCATGTTGAAGTTTTAACTCAATACTCTCATGGTGGTGTATTGTCATGGAGTCATGAAAACGATGAATTAGGCCATTACTCATTATTTTGGCTGATTAATTACAGTCGTATCAGTTGTAAACAGATAATCACAAATGAACACCCAAAAGCTGAATGGAAGTTTAATACATTTAAATTAGTTTCCAGTTATGTTGGTAACATAAGCAACTGAAGGTGCAACCACAGCTTATACTTACAATTGAATTGCTTGGTAGACATCTGTAGGGCACGATTTCACTATAAGAAGTGAAAGTAGGGACAAAATGCCCTTTTAATTTTCCCTTTGCTGGGGAGACCTTAATAATTCAGTCATGGCAGTGTTCTGCTACTTGTGGTTGATGTGGTTCCTTTTGCTCATAAAAATAAAAACCATCTCACATCATCTTTCTCCAGTTGTCTCGTAAATGTAAATCAAAGAGGGGAAAAAGCTATAAAACAAACACAAACACCCACTAGATAGGCTAAGAAATAATGGACTGGGATTATTCCTTAAGGTACTTAAGTACAGCGCTTTGCATAACAGACATACCTCTCTTTAGTCAATAGACGGATTCCTGAAAGTTACTTGTAAATCCGTTTTGCAAAACTAAATCATATTTTAAATACATTAGATGAGTTTGCTAGTTAAAGGAATGCTAGTCTGGATAATTTTTGAAAGCACAAAGAATCTTTTTTTTAAAAAAATGAAATCCCAATCACAAATCTAATATATCTTTGCTCCAAGTTCATGGAGCCATTGAGTAAATTTGTTTCAACTTTGGAGCTCATCTTACCCACCTCTCTAGTGGATTACACCCTACACACCTGGAAAAACCTCAAAAGCCTTTGCGACTCATGTGTTTGGATTGTTGCTTTTAGATTTCACTTAGATTTACATATCGAAAATGAATTTATGAGTGGAAGAGGGGCTACATTTGAATCAAGATTCTTAGGGTTGCCTATGTAATACAGGGTTATGTGGGACTTGCAGTCCTCCAAGAGAGAGAGAATGCCTTTTCTTCCCATCTTAACTTCACAGTTGAGGCCTCTATAACAAAAAGCAGATTCACAAAAGAAAAATATATAGATTTATTTAATACATGTTTTATGTGGCATGGGAGCCATAAGAAAATGGGACCCCACAGAAATGGGAAAGCCAGTATATTTTTATGCTAAGTTTGATGAAGTGGAGAGCTGTGGAAAGTAAAAGTAGTATGATCTAATGATAATAAACTGGGGTTTCGGGGGGAATTAGCAAGGCCTGTTTGTTCAGATTCTTCTCTGTGTTCCTACGTCTTCCGAGATAAGGACATTCCTCATTTCTGGGTGGGCCTCTCTTACATGAGGGTCTTACTCTGGTGAAGGTCAGAGAATTCTTTCTAAGTTTTATGGTCTGCTTCAGGCAAGAGAGCAGGAGAAGGTCAGAGAGCTGTTCCTGCTTCTGTGGTTTTCTCCGATGCCAAGGTGCCATACTTTGGGGTGGCATGTCCCGAATCCCATCAGTCCCTTGCATACTAGTGAGATGGTGTTTAATCTTTATTTCACACCATGTAGATACTAAAAGATCAGACCAAGAGATCATGCTTACCTATACCTCTGGGCCCCTGCTCTCTCATCTGCTATACACATTCTGTACCAAAATAAACATTTATGAAGCAGTCCATTGCTCAATTTCTACAAAAATTCATATGCAAACAAAGCAGACATTGGTGCAGAGGATAGGTGGTGGGAGGTAGACAAATGGAATGTTTTCATGGCAGCAACAAAGAATTTCAGGTTGAACATTATTCGTCACCATCCTTAAAATGGTCTAACAACTCCACCACCGGGGAATTTTCATTGTCTGAACCTCAGTCTCAAGGCATTTATTAGTTATTTTTGTTCTTTCCTCTGCTTGCTTCTTCTCTTTATTCCCTCTCTTTCAGGAGAAAAAAAAATCCTGTTTATGCAGAAGAGTTAAGTGTTCTCCTTTGTTGCTTTAACACCTGCTGTGTCCTCAGGTCTAACCTTCTAGTCCAAGCAGTTCATCAAGATATGTTTCAAAACAAAGAAAATTTCCTCTGTGGAAATTTTCAAATAATAAAACTTTCACCTCCCTGTCACAAGAAGCAGCAGTATCCTACTCGAATCAACTTAAGCAGAATTAACAAAACCTTAGACATTATTATTAGAACAGAGAGGAATCTCTCAGAATTCATGAGGAGGAAGAGTGGTTGGCCCTGAAGGACTGGAACAAGCAACAGAATGCAGCCCAGAGCCTAGTCAGCTGTTCTGTTGGTCTTGCTTTTCTAGGACCACACGTCTCTTGTATTGCCTTCTGTATTTACACTTCATCATTTCTCTCAGTAAATGGGCTATTCCGGCATCTTTACATGCATGGCTGCCTCGTAGCTCCAAAATTCACATAAGCCAGTTCCAGTCTCATTTCAGATGTTTGAGCATCCTCAGTTCCCTTTCAGAGAATCTGATTGGTACCCTTGGATTTGATGCCCATGAGGCATGAGGGTCAGAGTTCACATAGTAAAAACAGAGGCTGTTGTGGGCCTACCATTGAGGGTAGAGAAGGACAGTTTTAAGAGATGAGGCTGAGCTGGGTTGCTTCTCAAAACAGGAGTCAATTGCAGATTAAAATCCAAAACAATTGCAGTGTAATCCACAGATTCTCTAGCACAGTCTGGCATTACTACAAGGAGTCTAGTAAGGTTCAGTGGATGACTGCATGATATACAACTGGACTGAAAGTGAAGGCAAGATGGAGGAAAAGCAACCTTGGTTACTAGTAGACCATAGAAAGGTAGAAGATCATTAAAGAAAACAAACTGAGAGTAAGTCCAAGAGATAACATGGTTTAGGGCAAAAAACCACCTGGGCTGCAGATGTGATTATTTGAATTTTAACTGTGAGAAGCCGAGAACTTCTGAAAACCCAGGGTGCTAGATCATGCTTCATGGGGGAGTTGTATAGTTTAACAAAATAGCCAGAGTTATGATATTTAAAGTTTTTTAAAAATGGGAGAGATTCTTCTTTTTCAAGGCAAAAAGAAGACCAAAGAGGCTCACGCTGTTTCAATACTTATGAAGATTCTGTCCCTCCAGTCCACTTTCTATTAGTTGGCATTAAATTCCTCTTTTCACAAAGGGCGTCACAAATCACAAATCTCAAATCTTGAATGTTGGAGAAAAAATTGGGAGCAAAAATTTACAAATCTTTCCTACAGCCCTCCCTTGGTTGAATTTGTTTTAGTAATGTCTAAAAGTTTGTAACAAAGTGTTTTTTAATTTTTATGACAAATAGACCAGTGAACACTAAGAAAGTAAAGCAGTGCTCATTTTATTCTGCCAGGGTTCCTGCTTGGTCTATGTGAGCTTGAATGTCCTTCGGGCTCAAGTCACATAAAGACATTATCATCACTTCATTGCTGGAAGCACCTGGCTATGGAACCTGGAGTGTGAACAATTGCTGAATGACAAATGCTGTAAGCACTGGCCTGCCTTGACTAATTATACAGCTGTCATGGTGCACTGGGCAATTTTTCTTTCTGAAGTCTCCTCCCCTCTGCCCAGCTTCAAACCTCATAGTAAAGAGAAGAATCCACAGACCTCTGTATTAGGGCTTTTAGAGCAACCACAATGCAATCAAAGTATCCGGCTGCAGAAGAGGCAGAGACCGTTTCTACAGTGTGGTTGACCCATATGTTGCAGTTGAGTTGTCATGTGGGTTGGAGGAAGGTACCACTTATCAGGGCCACAGGTGAAAATACCGATGACTCAGGCTTCATTTCTAGCTTGTTCAGAAGTCTCAATTCCAGAAGTCACCTAGCTCCTATTAGTTGGCAGAAGAGAGATTTGTGAATTCATAAGGTGCATTACAAAGTTGGGGTGATGGTTTTCACCTATGAAGCTTGAGCCCTGGGTCTTCTAAGATGTTGTTGGGGCCAGTGAAGAGCTAGGTAATTTAATGAGAGTACGAGAAAGGGTAAATCAAAGGAAAGAGAATCATTTTTAGGGCTAAAATTACCTTATGGTCTGAAACTTTATCTTTGAGAACTATTGTAAACATCTTATGGTTCTAAATGCAACTCAGAGGTCACAGCAATCGCCCCACAACTGGGTACAGCATAAGAAAGTCATTACAGATGTCTCATGCTATGAGGTTGAAGTTTATTACAATCTATCAATCTGGTCAAAAATAACCAGAGGTTAGTAAACAGACTACATTTTCTGGCACCTTCTCTATTTCCATGAATTATATAATGTATTCATTATAATCCATAGATCATATGGATTCATGTCTGGGTTGGCTCATCTCAGACATTTGGTGGTAGAAGATAAGAATGGTGATTATACTTGCTTCCTCCACAGGATAGCATAATCCATGTATTCTCTTTTCTTTGTCATACCCATTACTACAGCGTGCACACACTAGAAGCTTTGTTAATACTTGATAACTAGTGCATGGCAATGTGTTTTGTTAAACTCATGCTGTCAACAGTCATATATCCCCACATCCAACTGTCCATTTAATAGAAACTTACTAGGTTTCTCCCTTGTGCTAGGATTTTTGCTCAAAAATCCTAGGCATTAAGTTGTAAAAGTTTATTCTAATATTGAGAGTTGGGTTTAACAGAAATATGTAATATATATGTAAATAGATAGAATGAAGTGACACTAAGAATAGAAGGTTAGATTTCTTGTAAAAGCAATACATTTTCCATCCCTTTTCTTTCTTCTTTTCTTTATATTGTCTGCCTTTATTCTGTAGTTTAATGTCATGGTAGAGATATCGAAGTCTACAAATCCCAGAAGGGTCATATACTTTTTATTATGTCTCTTTTTTTCTTTTATTTTGTCTTAAAAAAAAAAACTTTTTATGAAATACATTTAGCTTCCTTAGAATCACTGTTTTACATTTTATATCCAAGGATTTTTAATGAGTCCAATGTTTTCAACTTCTTCTGTAGCTCAATGAAGCCACATTACTAAGCTTTGACCAATGAGAGATAAGTAGAATTGACTGTGACCCTAGAAGGTGTCCTCTAAAGGAAATGTGAGCGCAGTTTCTCGCTCCTTCTTCCATTCTCCTGCCTGGAAACAGATTTGTTGGATGGAGTCCTGGCAGCCATTTTGGATCATGAGTACAAATACAATTTCCTAGGGATGGCAGAGCATTGATAGAAAAGGTGTCACCACTCAGGTTACTTAACTCCTTACTTCTTCATGTGAGAGGAGAGTAAACCTTAATGTCATTTAAGTACCCTTGTTTTAAGTTTCTGTAAACTCAAAACATGCAACTGAGTGAACCTAATTTTAACTGATGCTTGCTGTATGCTGATTTAGGCTGACAATATTTAGCTGTTCCTCTGTGGAAAAGGGCTAGACAATTAAAAAATTCATGAACAAAAAGAAAAAAACTCTTCATTAGCCCTGACAGCTAGGAAATAGAGCTATTCAAATGTCAGAAAACCTGAGGAATTCCCAGTGGATTCAATGGCAGTCAAAAGCAAGAACCATACCCCCAGATACCTCCCGCAGGTGGAATGCTATAAGAGAGTTTTGTGATTTTGTGACAAGCAAGTAGAAGAAATCTTGGTGCTTTTGGACAGCGTTAGGACCCAGAGAGACCCATGCTAAAGACAAGAGTTTAGGATGACAAAGAAAGCACAATTTGGATGCTCTTTCCCACTGACTGTCAGCAGAATTAAGGTCAGAGTTTTGGGTAGCTGGAGGAACTGAGCTGAAGCCTCCAGAGGCACTGTGGCAGTAGCTCTGGAAAAGTCATTTCCTGAGGCTAAGATGTCTTAATTGATGCAGCAGGGAGCTGCCTAGAGAAATCTGACCCGCAAATCCATGAATGTGGGCAGCAATACCAAGAAGCCAGCTTTTGCAGTGGCAGTAGTTACAGACAGGCAGCTTCCTAAGAGGGCACATTGCTTTACTGACGTGTGGAGCTGCTCATGAGTAATGGGCCTGGAGACTTCAGGGCACTGGAAGCACAGGGCCAGCAAAGACAGTAAATAGACCTTTTCTTGAACAATCAGGGAGATCGTTTCCACTCCTGGAAGAAAGCTGCCCCACAATTGGCTTAACCCTGAAATAGCAGCTTTCCTGGAAATGAAGAAGAAATCCTTGATATTAAAACCCTCTACTCCCCACTTTGCAGGATTTCCAGACCCCATCCCTGTTCCTATGTCCTTCAGGTTACTGGGCCATTGATATAGCCCCAAGCCCATCATCTTGAAATCTGAGAGATGTCATCTAACTGCAAGCCAAGAAGACTCTTCCACCCTGTTTCTGAGGGAAATACCCGTCTTAATAGGCTTTTTACTATTTTGGTATGAGAAACTAGGGGGAAAAAAGATCTTGTGAATAATTCTGAATTGTAAAGAAATGAGCATATAGTTTGAGTAATTGGGAGGAAAATATATTTTGTGTTCTTTTATTATAAATTTAAATTTAAAGTTTTATTTTAATCAAAGTAATATATTTAGTTCTAGTTTTAAAAAGCAACCGTACAACTTATAATGCTTGTCTCCTTTTCCTTATCCCCATCCTCATCCTTCTAAGGCAATCACTTGTTACTCTTATAGCTGCTTCCATATTTAACTAACACATTCTACTGCTAATTTTTTAGTTTAGATATTATTTTCTATTATAGGAATTAGTTTCTTCTCTTGTGTTATGGACTGAATGTTTACATCCTCCCAAAATTTGCATGTTGAAACCTTAACTCCCAATGTGATAATGTTATAGGTGAGGGATTTCGGATGTAATTAGGTCATGAGGGTGGAGCCCTCACAAATGGGATTAGTGGCCTTATAAGAAGAGACAGGAGAGCTCTCTCTGCTTTTCCCCATGTGAGGATATAAGAACTTGGCTGCTTGCAAACCAGGAAGAGGGCCCTCACCAGACATCAAATCTGCTAGCACCTTGATCTTGGACTTCCCAGCCTTTAGAACTATGAGAAATAAATGTGTGTTGTTTAAGCCAGCCAGTCTATGGTAATTTGTTATAGTGGCCTGAACTAATTAGTACACCCCATGTCTCTCAGTATAATCATATTCGTACTTAATTTTATCAAGAATCAGTGTTTATATAATTATCATTATATAAATAATACTCACAGTTGAGCTACATTATATCATAACCTTTCTTGTAGAACATTTAGTTTTGGCTAGAGCTAGGAATTGCATCCTTTCTGTGTTTGCTTAGTTTCTGTATAACTGTAACTAATTTATGGCTAAACTCTCCGAATGAAAGCAAATCTCATTACAACCGAGCAGTGCTGGCATGTAGCTCCTGGAGTCCTCCATGGCCTGCATCTGGACTGATTTTCCTCTAGGCTTTCTGCACAGCTGCAATCCTGGGCTCTCCTTTTGCCACCTTTTTTTTTTTTTTTTTTGGTCTAGAATTCCCTTAGTCTCTAACTGTGTGGGACCTCTCCAGTTTCCTGATTTCTACACCTTCATTTGTGATTTACTTCTTTGTTGTAATGGAATATGTTTCTATGTGGCTTTCTTTAAAAGGGAATATGACAGGAAAATTTTTTGATACTTTGACTGCTTGAAACTATCCTTATTCTACTTTGACATTTGGTTTAAAACTTGGCTCGAGTCAGGGTTCTGGCTTGAAAACCATTGCCAACAGAATGAAGGCCTTGCTCCTTTATCATTTAGCTTCCAGTGATGCTATGTCAAGTGTTCTTCTCATTCTTCATCCTTCCTCAGGGACCTGCTATTTCTCCTTGGAGGCCTTTGGGCTCTTCTCTTTATCCATAGTATTGTGAAATTTCATGAAGATATTCTTTGTTGTGGGTCTGTTCATCACGATGGGCACTTGGGCCTTCATGATTCAGAAACCCATTTATTTCTTTTAGATGTTGCAAATTTTATATTAGTAGTACTTTGATAATTTCTTAGTTTTCAACTTTTATATTTTCTTCTTCCTAAAATTCTTATTAGATGTTAGGTCTCGTGGACCCCTTCTTGGATTTTAACTTTTTCCCTCCTATTATTTATCCTTTCTTGTGGGTTTGCTTTACTTTCTGAAGATTTCCTCAGTTATCATCCCTTCTTTTACAGCATTTTTATTTAATTGTTCTATGAAAAGCCTTTTTAAAAATAGCAACGTGTTATCTCATGATACAAAAAATCATTTCTGGTTACTTTGAGACCATTAATACTATATTTAAAAAATTTAAAAACCTTTCTTTGCTCACTGTGTTGTCTTTATTTCTGGCAAGTGTGTCTTATTTGTTTATTTTGGCTGGTCTTTCCTGTTAGAGGCTTCTCTCAAATGTGTTGTGAGCCTTGGCTGTATGTTCATATTTATAATGATGATCAGAATTTCTTATGCAGGGGCAGGGCCTGCCAGCTGGTGGCCTCTGAGTGTCATGATCTGAAAGTCTTGGAGGGGAACCATTTTTTCAGAGAGAAAACTTGCAGTCTCTTTCATGGGTAATGTGAGTCTCATAGCTCAATATGTATTCCTACCCTGGATCCCCAGCCCCATTTTCAGAGTGATACCTCAGCTTCACCCCCAACTATGTCCGAGGACCCTGACTCTGGAATCGTACTAGTTTTGTCTCTCCAGGGCATAAATCTACCTGAGGAGGGTCCTCTATGGTAAGGTGGGTTCTTGGCTGAATATATGGGGTGTTGGAAAATCCTTGAAAAGATTTTCAACCATTTCTTTTGTTTTTAGCCTTCACTTGGGACTCTCTCTTCTTTTTCTAGAAGTACATGAGTTAATGAATTGACTTCCCAGACTTGTATGACACAAATGATCTTGCTGGCTGATTTTGTCCTTTTCCTCTAGTCTTAGGGTTTAGCTTTTTGGATATATATATAGGCATACACAGGCACATACACAACCAGGACCATACTATTCACAGAGAGAAGCATATTTTAAAGAATTATCGAAAGAAACAGAAATATGGTTTATACACCATTTTGTGGTCTTATGAATATTAGAAAAACATGGGTTCTACAAAATAAAACCTGTAAGATGAGATGATAATACAATAAACAGATCTGAAATTGGAACTGGTTGCAGAGGGAGGCAGAAATTTAAAATGAGTTCCAAAGGAAAAAATGTTTTCAAAGTAAACATTTAAGAACAGAGTTTAAAAATGCAATAGCAGTAGAAATAACATCATAGTAAGTCAAATCAAGGATATTGAATATATGCTTAGTAAAAATATTCCAGAATGAAGAGGTAAATGACAAAGAAATGAGGACAACCAAAGCTGAGGTAAGTCATTTGGAGGATATATTACTGAGATCATGAGAGTGAGTGTTACTGAAGGGGATGTCAGAATAGACAGAAAGAAAGCAATAGTCAGACACATTAAATGACATTTGGCTAGGCTAGTGAATAAGGTCTGGTTTTGTAAACTGAATGAGCTCAAAAAATATTAATGAAAATAACAACAAATAGATGCATGCTGATGAAAGTCTTAAAGTTCAAGGGGAATAACCCATCTGACATGCATCTAGGCAGGCAAGACTGGTCATCCGTGAAAGAACAAAACACACCCAGTTTCACATTTCAATTTTTCCAGTGTAATGAGAAGCACTAGAAGACTATGAAGTGATTTCCTCAGAGTTTTAAATTAGAAAAAAAGACTATCACCAAAGATTTCTACAATATATCTAGGTTACAAAGGTACCAGAAACACTTTATTGGATATACACTAACTGTCGATGCATGAATTGAATACATATTTCTTTTATAAATATATGCAAAACTTTTCTAACTAAGAAATGAGTACACCCGCATACACACACTCAAGAATAGGGAAGTAATGAAATATAGAAAGATGAGGCCTATCATCATAAAATATAAATCTTAATAATTATAAATTAAGAAAACAATAAAATATTAGTACTCAAAAATATGCATATTTTAAAGTGAGAGTGATTATTCGAAAGCAAGAAACTAGACCTCAAGTTCTAGATTATGTCATAAAAACTGGTAGGAAGAAGTAAAAGTCATAATCTAAAGTTAATAATTAGAGGAAAATAAATTAGTATGCACAGTCGAAAAGTTCAACCATAAGTGAGAGGTTAATTTCCCGTCAATAACTAGAGGGAAGAGAAGGAAAAACATAACTTGAATAAAATAGAAAACAAATAAAATAGGGAAGAATTGAAAAAGCAGAAAGCATTCAGAATGACAGAAGAAAACTGCAGGGAAATGTGAGTTTTAATGAAAAGCTTTGCCTGGCTCCATACAGGACACCCTTGAAAGTTTTCTAGTTCTACCCACTAGCTGTCTTTGAGTTAGTTCACAACTGTAAATTGTTGGTAATGAATAGCAGTGCTAAGTAATTTTTGTCTGTAAACACACAAATTGTGCCTTGACCTGGTCAATTGACCTACTTCCAACTTTCCCTCAAGAAACAAGTTTGCTCCCATTTGTACATGCATGTATATTCCTGATAGGAAAATGTGTTTGTTCTTTCGATTCTCTTTTGAGCAAGATTCTCTTTTGAACAAGAGAATCTAAAGAACAGACACATTTTCCTAAGAGGTTAGGCCATCTGTCTGGTTTGCTTGGGTATTAAATCAATTATTTAGTATGTGTTCATTTCTTTTTTTTTTTTATTAGTGTGCTTTAAGTTCTGGGGTACATGTGCAAAACGTGCAGGCTTATTACATAGGTATACACATGCCATGGTGGTTTGCTGTATCCATCACCCTGTCATCTACATTAGGTATTTTTCCTGGACAGGACTGAACTTTTTGGAAAATTTTTCTTTTAGCAAAACTGATCAGTTCTGATGAGTATAAATGAATTAAACTCTGAGCAGAAGAAAATGATATCAAACAGAATTAAAACAACATAATTGTTTTAATTTTTTGCTGTATTAAAGGAACTCAAAAGGTACAAAAATAAAAGTTTAGGCAAAAATATCTTGATCAAATTCAGATATAAAGGCAACAGTGAAATGAGTATATGACTGAATTGAATTTATGTCAAATAATAATAAATAGGACAAATAAAGGTGGTATAAGTATTTAAAATTTCAATCTACAATTAATTTATACTATAATAGATTCTGAATATATCAATGAAAGAAATTATGCAGAATATGTCAGAAAGAAGGAGAAATAGTCAAGTTCAATAGTAGTAAGACTCTTTATTGAGATTTTCCTCTTATTTGACCCACAAAGCAGGCTAAATAAATAAATGCACAAACAAATGACTATCCAAGTAATATAATTGAAAATATTGATTTGTTAGTTACAGATTGAATTTTACACCCTATGAGCAGGTAGATGACATAGCTGTGGAGGTTTTCCTCTTGCAAAGTAGGCTTGCAGTCTCAGAAAGTGTGAGGCGAACAGAACAGACCATTAGGTTCTTTTTAAAAGAGAGTAATATATTCCACAGATATCCTTATCGTGTCCTGAATCGTATCATGTCTTTGACTTTTATTGTTAACTTACTTAGCAGTTCACCTTTGAAGCCTGCCTAAATGATTCACAGACTGAAAAATAAATAAATCCAAAACGTGACTTTTTTATAAAAACAAGTTAAAATAGATAAACTCCTAGATAATACAATAAAAGTAAAAATAGAAAATAAAGTGCCATACATGAGTTTATTTCTTGTTTAATTAAAAGTGAAGAAAAAACAATATGGATGACAATTTACGCAAAAGATGCTGTGTGAGGGCACCAGTTATAAGTTACATAATTGAAAATAATCTAAATGTTCAACGACAGGCTATTACAATATATCCTATTTTATATGTATTTAATCAAATGACATCCTGTCATTCAGAAACATATTGTAGAATAATATTAAATAGTTAATGGAAAATTTCAGTTTGTTAGAAAGTGAAAAAAAACTGCAAACACAAATGCAGATATCGTTTTACATTTTTTAAAAAAGTAAAGATATGTATAAAATACATAATAAAAATATATACTCAAACATTAAAGATCAAATTTTCCCTAAGTGGAGAGATTACAGATTTTTTCCTTTATGCTCAGCTATATGTTCTAACTTTAAAGACATATAATGCAAGTTTAAAATGTTGCTATCTGCATTAAGAATGCCTCTGTTTCCTCCCTGACCCACTCTCCTTTCCCTAGGAGTTTGCCCAGCAGCTCATAAATGGGTGAGTGAGCTCTGTGGCATCCCTGGGCATGGCAGCAGCTGACGGGGCCAGAGGTACACACCTGCCCCAAGCTGGGCTCATTAGATCCTCTCTCCTGAGAATTTCAAATTGGGATTCAGAATCAGCAGTCAGTTAACTGTGAGAATGAGAATCACACAAACAAACCTGGGGGAAAGGGGCTGTCATTTGATTGTGGCTATTCAAAAGCCATTTGTACTGCTGAGCAGGCAGGAGAGTTTGATCTGCCAAGAGAATAATCAATGGTAACAACAACAATGGATGTCATTCATTGTGTGCTCATTATGTGACAGGCAGTCTTCTAAGCATGCTGTATGGACTAACTCATTGATGGGCACATCTAACTTTTGAGGTAGATACTATCATTATCCTCATTGTACATGTGAGGAAACCAAGACAGAGAGATTAGATGAATTAGAGAACAGTGCAGAGGGCAGAGAGATGAAGGACCATGTGGCCTCAGAGAGGCAGAGACCAGAAGAGTGGTTTCCTTGTGCCTCTGGGCATCGCAGGTCCTAGTTCTAGTACTTTTCGAGGCCTATTTGTATTTCCTGCCATCTGTTTCCAAGAGATTACTCTGACTCCTTAAGCTAAACTCCTTGTTCTTCACAAGCTTGAGCGGAAAACAGTTTCTTGCAGTTGAACAATCCTTGGCTAAGAGGGAGTATATGCTGGGGGTGACTACATATAAAGTGTCTTTGATATCTTTGAACTCTTCATGTTATCTTTGAAAGCAGTCCAACAGAGGAAATAAAATATTGCTAGAATTTACCATAAACAACCACATACAATAAATGGCATCCATTCTCCCAACTCACAAATAATTTTAGAAAGTATTAAAAATATGCCCACTAAAAAGAGAGTACTTATTGAAAAACAGCCCTTGAGAGACTGAGGAAATCTCTAGGCACTCTCCCTCCTCTGCACAAAATGCATATTTATATAAATCTATTTTGGAAGAGTTCACGTATTTTAGTGTGGCTACCAACTTCGGGATGAGACGCTATTGCTGACAAAAATTGCGATTTTTTAAGGTTATGTATTTGTACAGTTTTGAGTTAGTATCATCTAACCAGAGTGTTGAATGTTTTAATATCTTTTAGTCTAATTTTGTCAGTCTCTGGATGGAGGACAATTAAAGGGAGCCAAAAGAGCATTGTTGGGGAAGGAATATAGAGACTGGAGCTTCAGAAATGACTATCAGTGCCAAGAAAAATAGTTACTGCAAGGTGTTAAAACTGGATAAGTAATTTCCTTTTCTGAGTCTCAACACTCAAACTCTTTTCTTCCTAGCTTTTAGGATATACAATGGTTCCCTCTTATTCAGGGGGGTTACATTCTAAGACTCCAAATGGATACCTGAAACCATGGATAATACGGAACCTTGTATATACTATGTTTTTTCGTATACGTACATACCTATGATAAAGTTTAATGTATAAATTAGGCACAAAAAGAAATTAACAACAATAAATGACAGTAAAATAGAACAATTATAACACTATGCCGTACCACTACTCTTGCACTTTGGAGCCACTATTAAGTAAAACAAGGGTAACTGGAGCACTAGCACTGTGATACTTCAACAGTGGATCTGATAAACGAGACTGCTACTGAGTGACTCGCAAGTGGGTAGTGTAGACAGCACAGATTCACTGAACAAAGGATGATTCACAACCCAGGCGGGATGGAGTGGGATGGTGTGAGATTTCATCACGCTACCCAGAATGGTGAGCAATGTAAAACTTATGAGTTCTTTATTTCTGGAATTTTCCATTTAATAATTTTGGACTGTGGTTGACTGTGGGTAACAGAAACCACAGAAATCAAAACCGCGGATAAGAGGACACTACAGAAAGCTCTCTCCTTCTGGAGGTAGTTTATGTTTCAGTATGGTGTTTGTCACAATTACTGAAAACTAGATAGACTTGCCTTGGAGCAATAGGATGTGTTTTTTCCCTCTGTGTTTCTTGTTTTGGTGTAGCAAGGGCTATGTAAAACAGCTGGATGGATATTCTTACATAGAGGACTCAAAGAAAATTCAGTGGCCAAATATCCAGATGAAAAGAGAAGCATTCAGTTAATCATCTGGATGTTTTGTCTACACGAGGAGAAATTTGTGGATGTTTCCAAATATTTGAGAAAATATTTAGGAACATCCAGATGTTTGGCCTTATGCAGCTCGAACGTTCAGATGTTTGACTAAATTTTGCCTTTCAACCGGATGCTTCAGTATCAAATAGACCCAGTCTTGGTTATAGTAATTACGCATTGTTAACTGGTATCACAAAAAGTTATTTAGTGGAAATACACGACGCACAAAAGTGTGGAGGTTATAGATAATCATAAACATTACTAGTGAGGAAAGAAGGAGTGAATCACACCTCTGACCAATAGGGATGCATCATCACTAATGTAAATTGTCAACAGTAATGTTCTCTTTGCAGAAAGCCTAATAATTAGGAATAATAAACCTAAGCTGGTGGCTCTTACTGATGAAAACGAAGCCAGTAGCACTTGCAGTGTTTACAAAACTTGAGAGATGTAAAAAAGGAACATCTTTTGCTTTGAAATGAGTTGAAAATTCTAAACTTCATGGAAACGGGTTGAATGAGAGTTCAGTTTCCTCCTCTTATTTTAATGTGACCCTGCAGTGTCTCCTATTACAGTGTTCTTAAACTGTGGGAATCAGCCTAATAAAAATACTGTAAAGAAATACAGCTCATCCCTCAGCTGTGGGATGACTGTGTAGATTACCATGGTGCAGGAGTCAGGATCTGCCTCCAGAAAGCAGACTCGGTTTTCTACACAGCAGTAACATGAACTTGAATGGAGGCGTTAAATGAGAAGATCATGTTTTGATTCTAATTAAGATTCCAAAATCTGATTTTTAGCCAACTTGTTGTTGGTGAAAAACAGCAATGCCATAAATAAAATAGCCACAGATGGACCTGGATATTTGTTATGAACAACCATCAAAAATGCTTTTAATTGATTGATACTGAACAAAACTAGTATTCAGCCAAAACCTCACCATTAGTCTTGTAATTATTTTTTTAACCAGTTCACCACTACATTCCAGGGGAACTTCAAGAAATCCTACTGAGGTGCCTGGTACAACCTCTGCACCTGATATGTGTTTCACTTCGCATACCAAGCCTGAAATTGTTCAAGAAAATTAATCACTTTTATACTTGCAAAAACCTGGCTGGAAAGGAAGCTAGATGTGGTCTGGGATTCATTTTTAAAGTGAACAATCTTCAGAGAACCCGGGATTGGATTGTACTTGGGAATAATATGGTCTGTCATTGTTTGTAGGATGGGAATGACTGTTGCAAAGCCAATGCTAATTTTCAGGGAACTTATCCAGAGGACGCAGAAAAAAGAAACAGACCTTAAACTCTAAAAGCATTTAATATTTTAATTGCTTTCTGAATAATTAAGCTCTGGTTTAATTTGAGAAAGCATCTCAAACATTTCTCATATCAGAGCAAAAGTTACCGAAGTATGATTCAATTAAAAGAGATGCATATATTTAAATACCTATGATACAATCAGCTTGTTTTTGTTTTTAGAGAAACAGAAAACATGATTTTGGTTCTAAAAATGCCTTCATGGGAGTAGAGGGGGAAATATAATTGCTACACAAATTGTATGGATTCTCCGGAGGAGTTAGCTATGATTTCTTTCTCTGATGACAATGATACTTTTCACCTTTACATGCCGACTAAATGGAAAGAAATTTCCATGCTTGGAAGTGTGATAGAGGAATTGGAAAAAATCAGTGTAAATTAGAAAGACCCTGAACATCAGTGGGACTGCCTACGGGAAGGGATAAGAGCATACTAGAAACAGATGGCTTGGGTGAGAATCCTGCTTTGTCTCTTCTAGTTTCCTGACCTCATGTAAGATACATAATGTATCTATGCCTTGGTTTCCTCATTTGCAAAATGGGGATAATAATATCAGTACATAGCGTATAAGACTACAGGCAGGATTAGATAACAGTATATGTAAAGCTCCTAGATCAATGCCTGCTACATAAGTTTTTAATCCAAAGCACATGAACCAAATTGCATTGAATCAAAATTTCATGAAGATTTGAGAATAGAACTGAATAAGCCATATCATAAGAGGCTGTGATCAGAAATAAAATGAGGTATGTTTTGACACTTAATGACGTCCTAAAAGATTGGGTGGCAGCAAGATGGACACACGTGCCTGCAGAAAATGTGGTGAGGAGGTGGGGGGCTGGGCAAGGGAGATCAATCTCACAGCTTTCAATTAGGATTCTGTGGGCGGGGAAGAAAACTAGAATTTGCAGGGAAGGAGCTGGCTGATATTATTATTATTTTTTTGATGCAGCATTTCAGAAAACATAATCAATGGCATGCGTCCAGTTCCCATTTAGTAACCAAAGAACTAGCTGCAGCTGTTTTTTATGCCTGGTGGTGCCAGTTTGATAGTGTATAATCATATTTGCATAAAGATAAAAAGGAAGGTGTTATAGAACACAGTTAAGCCTATGGTTTCACCATGAATTAAAGGTAATTTCAGACTAATTAGGTATAATTTGTTAAGGAATTCTTCCCAGCAATGATGACTCTGATTTTGTAATTACAGGACAATGCTTACTGTGGCTTTCAAGGCAGGAGAAAGCACACCCGAGGGGGTCGTGTCCCACACTAGGCAGATCTAATGGTGCCACAAAAGACAGGTGTTTTGTCAGATTTCAGCCACACACTTTCACACCTGCAACGCATTAACTACCGCAGCAATGTTAATGAAGACCAGGTGCCTGTTCTCCAGCTTAAATGAGGAACTGGCATGAGAGTTGCTGTTTGCTACCTGACGTCTATCCCTGAGTCTCTGAACGCTTTCCTTCTGATGAAAGGGGAAGGTGAGTGGGGTAACAGGCTTTTGAGTACTTCTGCCTTGGTCCTTTTGTGTTGTGGGATGGAAATACTGAAACATTGGCCTTCGCATTATGGTAGTGACCTCTTTACCCATCCATTGAATTCCCCGTCAATTCCCTCCCTAAAATAGTGAAAAACATTCTTACAGCACTAAGAATCTCCAGGTTTTCTGTGCTGCTATCCCTTTTGTGGCAGAGTTCGGCCTCTGAGAGTTCTGAAAATAGCTGATCTGCACAATCTACAAAATGGATTTCTGGAAAGTGCTGTGTTATCAGCTGTTACCAGGGAAAGTCTGATTGTAGCTACTTGAGTCTTTTCAAACTTGAAGTTTTGCCATTCCATCCGGAAATGAGTAATGGAGGCCTTGAGCAAGCCTTTTCACTTTAATAAAACACAAGGTTTTCATTGTGTGGGGCTACATCATTTTAATGCTCTCTGTTATGGAATACAAAATCTTTTTCTTCCTCCCTGAAGAAAAAAACTCTGCGGCAAAGCTTTTCCCTCTTTTTTCCTCCTTTTCTTTGTTTAACCACTTTGAGCTGCAGTTGTCTGCTCCCTGCAATTTCCAGCAGTTAAGTGAAAAGTTAATATTGTTTCAAACACACACACACACACACACACACACACACACGCACACACACACGCACACGCACACGCACACTGGAATTGAAAGTGAGGGAAAGAATGAGCAGGTCTAGGTTCTCAGCAGTGGAATATAATTAACTCATTACCAGTTACTTCTGGCCCATGACAAAACAGCCTCTTCACCCTGGGAGATGAAAGGGTGGACAAATATCAATATGTTACACACTGTATTTAAATTTCAGGTCCTAATTAATTTTAAAAAGTTGGACTTTTAGAGTCGTAGACTTGGGTGGGAAAAGGATGGTTCAAATCCAGATTTCTTTAACTCTTTAGTTCCTGAAGTAAATGTATTGAGCAAACTTTCAGAAATGGATGCTCATACTCTTGAGGTGACCTGCTAGTAACATAGATCCAAACCATTCATTCGAGGTCATTCTGCAGTGGTTTTCAAGGTGTGCTTGCAATCAGCTTACATAACATTTTCTAGAGGCACTCTTGAGGCACCAATATAGCTGGGGAGTTTCCAGAAATCACTGGCTTTCCCTTTCCACGTTCCCTCACCAACAAGTAAAGCAATTTTATTTTTCAATTTACTTTATTGATTTGGTGTCTACCAATGATTTAATATATTAATTTTTTTGGGTTTATACCAAAACTTTTGGCTATATCTGCCAAAGAATATCCTATCTTATGGCAGAAAACACTTGTGCCTCTATCAAGTACTCAAATATTTGAGCAAATCCAAATTATTCATGTAGACAATGTTAGCCTTATATGCAGATTCTCGTGAAGGCCACTCCTATGCACAAGTGCTGAGGCATTTGGACAGAGTCGGAAATCATGTCATGTTTTCAGTGTTTCTAGCAAGCTTCATGTCTAAAAGCAAATGAATTCTTAACGAATGCTGCTAAACATTTGGACTGTAGGTACTGACCAGGAAACTCAATTTCAAATCCATGACTCTCCAGTCTTATTAAAAGCCCAACTGAGATCGCTGACATTTGAGAGATTATCTCAGGCTTCACTTTTCAATGTGTGATCTATGGACTGGTAGCAGTGACATAACCTGAGAGCTTGTCAGAAATGCCAAATCTCAGGCCCCAACTCAGACTTACTAAATCAGAATCTACATTTAAAAAACTCCTCTGTTGTTGCCTATTAAACTGTAAATAGCATTGTAATCACGTGTTCTTCTAGATCAGAAATTCTTAATTTGGGGCCCAGAGTCCACAAATTGGCCTCAGGTTTATCAGTTTATCAACTAACTGCAAGTAAATGCAAAATTGAACCTGTGTGGAGGTGTGACTATGTATATTTGTATTTTAACCTACAGATCCTTTTTTTTTTTTTTTTTTTTTTTGGTAAAGAGGGTTCATAATTTTTCGGCTTTTAAAAAATGTTTCAAACTATGAAAATAAAAGACTACTTCTTTATCGTGGCCATGAACTTCTCTGGGTAGTGTGCTGGGACAGAACTCCAGACATAAAAATGCTATCATAAAATTATAATTGAATTGAATTTTCTGAGCTTCTGCTGAGTGTAAAACTAAATTGTTTTTGCATCTTCTGCAAACAGCTGTTCAAGTTTGTTCACAATGTTGTTCAATATCACTTATCAGAGTTTTAGGGCATTAAAAAAAGAAGTGTCCGATGGACCATTATGTTGCTTTTTGTCAGACAATGAGCACTCTATAATTTCCTGTCTCCTCCCCACTCCTCCCCCCTTTTTTTATGTACGAGGTTCAAAAAAGCTCAGAACTATTATAAATATGGCATTCAATTACAAAACTCTCCAAAGACAAAATTTCTGGGAAATAGTTAATAAATACTGCACAGCAGTAACAATTGAAAGTGCTGGAAAAATAAGAATTGACACAGATGAAAAATGGCATTTAACATAGAGAGCTAAGAATTAAGGCACATACCTAATGAGGATTGGACTCTGTTTTCTTGCTTCTTGGTCTCCCATATCATGTATAGGGTCTGGCCATAGCTGCTTGGAAAATATCTTTTGTCAAACAAATACTTACTAAATGCCAACTATGTGGTAATGTGGAATTGTAATTAAGAGATATCTTAAAATCAGTCTGTCTGGATTTCAATTGCAACTCCACTCTTCAAAGCTTCAGGATCTTCTCCCTGTGTCTAAATGAAGATAATAACACCTAATCTATAGGCCTGCGATGAGGGTTATATTAGTTAATGCATGTAAGCTCTTCAAACAGTTCTTGTCATGTAGTAAGCACTCAGTAAGTAGTGACTGACTATTACTAGGTACCTTGAACTTCTCTAAGCTTTGGGGAAATGAGAACACGAAAAATACCATCCTAGATCTCATAGGTCTTTTATCAGGGAAAAATAGATATTCAGTAATTTATTTTACAATTCATTACTGTAAATTGTGATACATGCTATGGATGGAGAAGTACAAGCTGCTTTTAGGAAGACCTGACCAGAGATGGAAGGTCAAGAAGTTTTCTCTGAGGAGGTGAGTTTAGGTGAAGGGGAATAGGGAATGGGAGAGAGAGGGAGCCAGGTCCAGGGGGCTGGAGCTCAGCAAGTGGTCAGCAAAGGGTGTACGGGAAGCTGATGAGGTTGACAGGGTCTGGGTCACGCTGCGCCTTCTGGAGAGCCCGGGCCTTTAAGAAAATTTTAGATGTACAGAAAGGGTTTTAATAAGGGGAATGATATGAATGGATTTAAGTTTTTAAGGTATCCCTCCAACAGGCATGAGGAAAATTGATTGTAAGTAAAATAAGAGTAACTGTGGAGACTTGAGTTAGGAAGCATTTACTAACTCATGGAAGAACTAATTGTAGCATTTTGTAAAATGTTAGCAGTGAAAGAAAGAGAACTGGATGAATTGGAGAAACATTTAGTAGGCATAGTTAAGGAGGACTTGGGGCTTGACAGAGTCCTGATTGAATTGTATTGTGCTTTTCCTTTATTTTTCTTCTTCAAGGCAATAGGAAACATTCAAAAGTGACTTTATTTCTTTATTTTTCCTTCAGTTTGTAGACACAGACCTATCTACTCTCACAGGCTTCCCTTAGCTTCATATATGACCCTTTACATCCTCCCATAGATCCGTATAAAATTCATATTGTAAATAGCCTTCTCATGTAAGACTGCTCCTGTTCATTTCAGGAGGAAATTCATTTATGCTTATTAGACAAAGGCTCTCTTCTCTGTTGACACTTCTTGAAAGCTTTTGAAGTTCTTTGAGGTGCCTGGGGTAGGTAGGACTAGATAAATTCTTACTTTTTCCTTTCTTAGAAGGAATATAACAAACAATGCATTCTCATCGTTATGATATACACACAGGATGTTAGTTATTATCCATCTCCACCTTAAAGTTGAAAAGATGGGGGAAAACCCACCCCTTCATTAAGCAGGTGGAGTAGGATAATAACTAACTAACACTCTGTGTGTAAAATCTTTGCTTTTGTTTTCCTTGGGGGATACAAGTAGTGAAGAGCCCAGTTATTCAGAATTCCTAGTGTTTTTGCTTTCTACATATTATACATTTGAGCATATTTAATCTTAATCCAGGACTTCCATTTCCTTATTTCATTGTGGAGGGTTTGACATGATAACAATTGTTATTTCCCCCCAAAGAAAAAGAAGATAGTTATAAGAGGAACTAAGAACATATCAAGTAGGTTACAATATTAAGAGTAACAAAATGGTAATTATAGATGACTATTAGAGAGGCTAGCACTTACCAGGTGCCTGTAACCACCTTCTGAGGATTATTATTCCCAGTTTCCTAGGAAACCAAGGCACTCCATTAGGTTTCTGTTGGCCCTGATCCTAAGGCAGCACCCACCCTTTGATTTTGTGGGATTCTTCTGGCTCTCTTCTACCCTATACCCCATAATCCCACCTCTATATCTATGCAGAACTGTCTGTCCTTAAATACTGTGTTTCCTGCTTTCTTCTCCAGACCACTTTCTTCTGTCCTCCCATTCCCTGAGGCTCTTCTCTTTAAGGTGATGGCCAGGAAATCAGAGAGAAGAATGCATTGTCGTGTGAATGACTCTTTTCCTTTGCATTGGCGTTGTATGAGAACACAGTGAAGGAACCCCAGGGTGTGCCTCTGATAGACAGTGCAGCACCTTGGGATGCAAAGATGAGCAGAAATATTTTTCAGACCCTATTAAGTGATGTCCTATTGATGGCACTCGTGGCTCAGTAATCTGTTGTTTTTTCATTAAGTAAATAAGGCGAGGGTTTTGGGCTCCTGGCCCTCACCCAGACTGGGTTTGCACAGCCCTGAAGTCGGAGCTGAATTCGGCCATCTCTCCAGCAGCACTTAATTGTTTTTAATTATCCCTCCACTGAAGCTGAACCATCTCTCACCCAGGTCACACCACAGAACATGGCTCATAAGTTTTATGAGCCACCTTGTGTATCCCATCCATGTGTTCAGCCACCTTTTCCGACATGAACAATCCATCAGCCAGCTATCCCTGTCCCTGAAAGGGTCTGGATGCTGAGAATGAGAATAAGCTGTTCTTGGTGTCACTATGTTGACATCAATTGTACCAGGAAGCCTGGAGATGAACTTGAGATTTGAATTTTAAATCTGAAGGTTGCACATGAATTGAACTTTGAAATGGTCTTCCTTTTTTTCACCTATGAACATATTCAAATTTGAGAAAACTAAAGGGGTTTGGATTTCCTAAGTCCAATTCTTTTGCTAAGCTGTGAGTTCTCATTCTGAATCTCTAGTGAGATCTTAAGCACCAGGTCTAAGTCCTCAATTGAGCTTGGTAAATACTTGTAAAATAAATGAAAAACCCAATATTTATGGTCAGCTTGCATAGTGAGGGTCCTTACTTATAAGAGGATTACACAGAAACCTACAAGATCCAAAATGTATCTTCCACTGGTCCTGTTTAGTATCTCAACATAGGTGTCTTTAATCCCTCCCTCCCTCCCTTCCTTCCTTCCTTCCTTCCTCTCTCTCTCTGAGTGAAGCTTAGAGAAGGGAGGTGAAGAGTTCCCAAAGGGGCTCAATGGCTTAATTGTGAGAATTTTGACTTTTTTCCCTTTCTGGATTGACCATAAAGGTATCCAGGAATATGCATCTGTTTATCTGTAATGGATACTAAGTCAAAATACAACTGATAAATACACCTCTCCTCACATAAATTGATTAGCTAGTTGTCTCAAGTAGGGCTTGGTAAGGGCATTGTTTCCCAAAGAGGGTTATGGGTACCATAGATATAGGCAAGATGGCTTTTAGTGGTCCCCAAATTAATGCCTTTTTATTGTTCTAGCATTTATTATTCTCTTCTATGGCTTGCAAGTGATACTGGTTTCCATTTAGCAGTGATGAAAAGTTTCCATTAAAAATGTATTTTAGTTAAGGAAAGTAAGTCATTAAAAGAAAAATATTAATAACAATACCAGGAAGTGATAACTGAAAATGTCAAGTCATGAAAGATGCTACATAAGTGATTAGACTTTGGGAATCTCTGGGATAGAAGATGCAGCGATTTGAATAAAGGCTATAGGGAGCTATAGAAGCCAAGGCACTAAGTGGAGGGTGTGGGGTGGGAATGGAAAGAAGCAGAGGTGTATCTACACCTGCTAGCATAAGAGTGTGCAAGGGAGCTAACAAGAGGCTGATGTCTGTAAGCAGTCCCCTTCTTGTGGAGGAGCAGTGGTTTCAGAGTGAAGCATGGTGAGGCCACCTGGTGTGGTGAGAGAGATCTCCACACTTCTAAAAACCCAGCTCCCTGGGGAATGTCTGCACCAGCTCTGGCAGCATAGAGCTCCAGGATATTTTCAGCTGGCTGTTTCCCTACCCCCTCCTCCATCCCAACACCATTTCCCCATTTTCAGTTCTACCAGAGAGATTCCTCAAGGGCTTGAGTACTTGAGATGAAATGATTTTGACACCAAAATTGCTTTATGCTCACCAGAGAATGTCCTATCCACTTGGAAATAAGGCCTATTTGAATTTGCCCCCTTTGTCCTTCCAAATGTCACTGGATGAGGGAGAGGACTTGGCAGAAGAATGCAGTCAGTTTTGGCAGAAGCATCCAAAAGCCTCAGATCCCCTGAAACACAATGTAAGCTGTGGAAGTGTCCAGTCTTTGAGTCTGTGTGCCTCTGTGGGAGCGTGGGTGAGGGGGGGTGGGTATGGGTTTCGGTGCATGTTTGTGTAAAGGGTGAAAAAGAAGCTTTGTTGGAATAAAGAAAGGCATACAACAGGGATCAGCTAGACAGCCAACCCTGAGGAAGGGAGGGAGGGAAAGGGAAGACTGTAGCCAACTCCAAATCGGTAAATGCAAATTGCAGCAGAAGGTTGACCTTTTACTGTAACCGAAGTCAGCTGCAGGTTGTGACCTCATGCCATTAATTATAACCCAGCATACCTCTGGTGGGCTCTCCCACTGGCCCTGATCTCTCTCATTCTCCCTCTCCACCACTTCCCTCCTTAGTCCCCACTCCATTGAAAGGCTCATGTTGCAGCCTGCGCTTGGAGATGAAATGCCTTTAAAAGTAATGGGTCTTATAGGGCTGGAGTCAATTCTACACATTTCACTTTTTTGCAAAAGAAATTGTCTTGTGTTGAAGACTGAGATGATCAGAGAAGGCCCATTAAAAAATATTAGCTGAAACTTAGGTGAACAGGGTACTTAACTGAAAAAGTAAAACATTCAACAGAGAATGGAATGTAATAATGCACTTTCACTCTCCTTTTGGAAAAAGTTTGCAAGGATTTTTGTTGCATGACTCGAAACCTACAAAAATACAATTTAAAAGTAGATGTGTAAAGGAAATATAACCCAGAGAAATCTGTGCACAGGTCAAGAAAGAAACTTGGATAATGGGCCTAAGAATCATTTGAAAATTCTGGGCCCTTCTTTCTGTTTCATTTCTTGTTGGATTGTTTTAGAAAATGAGTATTCGCTTTGTGTGGGAATCTTTGGTTTTTACCTCAGTTAAAAGAATGGAAAACTGCAGACAGACAATTTATACAGTCAGCACTGGCTGCACATGACATGTATGGTTGCACAGAGTCCTGTGCTCAGAAGGGGCCGAGTGCGGTGGCTTACTCCTGTAATCCCAGCACTTTGGGGGACCTAGGTGGGTGAATCAAGGGTCAAGAGATTGAGACCATCCTGGCCAACATGGTGAAACCCCGTCTCTACTAAAAATACAAAAATTAGCTTGGTGAGGTGGTGTGCGCCTGTAGTCCCAGATATTCAGGAGGCTAATCACTTGAACCCAGGAGGAAGAGGTTGCAGTGAGCCAAGATCATGCCACTGCACTCCAGCCTGGTGACAGAGAGAGACTCTGTCTCAAAAAAAAAAAAAAAAAAAGAAGAAGAAGATGAAGAAGCGTGCTGCACTTAGTTCAATGCGCTGCTGCGAACATCCTGAAGCCCTGAATAACCTGAAATGTATAACCCCACTTTTTCATTGTGTACATAATGTAGCCCTTCTGGTATAGAGGCACTGGAAAGTGAAAGCTATAAATGACTGGTGAAGCCAATATAAAACTTGGAAAAGGTTGATATCTTCTGGGCTAATATTGTTTGTGGAAGTAGTTAAAATTTAGAATAAAACGAATGTGCTGAGGCTGGTCTTCCCCTTAAAACACAAAGTTGTACAATTAGCCATGTTTTGGTACTGGGAATAATTAACTGACCCATAGAACACCAGATTTCCCTTAGTTTACTTTGTTAGCTTGTCCAAAGGCTATTGATATTTTCCTATTTTAGTTGATCCATTCCTATATTAGATAAACATCTAATATGATCATGATACTATTTTAAAATCATATGAAATAGCAAAGAGTAAAATACAGCCATACCCTCAGGAAAATTTCTCTATGGGGAATGATACAATTAAAAATTGCAAAAACAAAATCTGACACAAGTTTAAAAGAAAAAATGCATTGAGATACAACAAATGTTTGAGAACAGAGGAAGGAACTATAGCTTTCATTGGGAGGATGAGGAAAGGCAACGAAGATCATGATATACATAAGTGCGTGTGTGTGTGTGTGTATGTGTGTGTATAATTTCAATATACAGAGAAGTGATCAAAGGATATTTTTGGAGCAAGGGATGATGTAAATAAAGATACAGGGAAGGGAGAAGAAATGGCATGTTCAGGCAGCAGTGGCTAGAACAGAGTGACTGGTGTTGAGAGGGAGGTGATACTGGAAAGGAGCTAAGGCCAGATGGTGGTGTGGGCCGTTTATTCAGTAACAACTGCTAATGGAAATGGGGCTAATGGAATAGGAGAAAAGTCATATAGGTCTACTAGCTTTTTATACAGAAAAAAATAATCAGAAACTGTCACTTTAGTATCACCAAGTAATTGAGATTAGGGCCAAAAGAGACCGTGCAGAGAATGTGAATGTCCCAATACAAACAGAGCTATGGTGCATTCCCTAATAGTAAGGATCAGTCTACCACGTGGTCTTACTGGAAGAAGGAGAAGGAAGAAGAACCTTCTCATTCCTTTGCAGTCTTTACACTGAGGTTCAACTTAGGACATTCCCAAATGTAAACAAACCTTGAGGACTGTCCTTAAATACCTCCACCTTTGGTTGGCTGCTTTTCCGTGTCCTGAAGATATTGATTCACTTTCCATAACACCTTCATTTGAATTGTTATGAAAGAAATATGTAAAAACCGTATGAAAATGTTTGGAGTTGAAAACCAATAATGCACAGACTGTGTAATCAAAGCACTTATTTTGTATATAAAAATAAATGAATGGTTGTATCCATGGTTTATGCTGGTATGAAATATACCAAAGTTTTAACAGTGATGATGTTATCTTTACATGCCATGATTATGGGTGATTTTTTTTTCGAATGATTTTCATTTTTGGCTTGATTTTGTTTAGTTTTTGAAGATTTTAGAGAAAAATGCATTATTGCTGATTAGATTAAAATTCCATTTCACGGGCATGGATGTGTTTTGTATTAAATCCATCTGCAAAATGAATAATCATTTTAGGAAATATTTTATGATGTTGCAGTGTGTCTATCCTGAATCTTTAGTGCCATGTGGTGCAGTGCATCATGATTCAATTTGTTAGGAAGACCAATAGGTACAATGCTGAATCATCTGATGTTGCTTGGCTAGCATAGCAATGTATTTGGAATTTTTTCTTTACATTATTTGTTCTACCTTTAGTTTTATAAAAATATTTTCCAGGCTACACTTTGACAGTGAGATTTCAAGTTGTAAAAAATTCCTTTCAAATTTTGGATGCAGAATTTACTATTGCCCCAGGATTTCTTGGAAGAGAATTCGAAGAGCCTGCTTTTCTTATGAAACATATTCAAAGAGATGAATTACTTTTCCATGCAATAAACTGAAGTAAAAAGTGAGATGCAATATCAGTGATGACGTGACTGCTCATTTGGAGATGTCCCACTCAAGCAGCTCAAATAATTTCCTGTTTTATGTCTTGCACCAAAAGTATACCGAAAGAATATAATTTCAAAAGTGCAATGTCTGCTGTAAGAACATCAACTATTGACAATGTATTCAGCATACTTATATATTAATTTGAATTTCATCCAGGTTCACATACTTGTTCTAGGTATTTTTAATTGTGATTATATTACTAAGTTATTTCTAGTTCCTGAGTGGTTTTTAGTTGATTATATAAGTCAATAAACATGTAGATGTTAGATTGAGCCATCTGATATTATAGGTAAGTTTCTTTGTTACTTATTTTGATAAATCATGAAATGTTTACATTTTGCCCCATATACTTTATAATTTCTTTATATATTCACATGTATTATACATTTTCTCAATTATTTTATATAAACTGTGTACATCGTACACTCTTACCACTTAATGCTATAGTGCATATTTCCTAAGAAGATAAGAAATTAGGAGAGATTTTCTAAGAAGAGGTATTCTCTCTTCTATCCACAGAACCATTGCAAAATAAGAATATCTGACATTAATACAATGCATTTATTTAGTTCATAGTCCAAATTCATATGTTTTCAATTGTCTCAACAACATCCTTTATAAAAATTTTTTTCCTGGCCCAGCATCCACCCTAGGGTCATGCTCTATATTTGTGTCTCTGTAGTCTCTGTTAAATTAGAATGGTTGCTCCACCTATCTTTGTCTCTCTCGACCTTGTTATTCAAGAGTTCAGGCCAGCTGTTTTGCAGAATGACTCTCAGCTTGCATTTGTCTGATGTTTCCTTATGATTAGAGTCAGCCTATGCTTTTTACAAAAAATAACACGGAAGTGATGGGTGCTATTTTGTCTTACTCAGGTCATCCTACCAAGAGGTAAAATATATTAGTTTGTCCCAGCGTTGGCGGTGTTAACTTTCATCAGTGATTAAGGTGGTCTCTGTCAAGTTTCTCCACTCTAAAATTCTATTATAAAGTTATCCTTCATAAGTAATAAGGAATTTGTGGAGAGTTACTTTGAAACCATGTGAATATCCCAGTCCTCATCACGCTTTCACCCATCCATTAGGGATTTTCTAACCCCATCATTCTGTTTGCCTTTGTTGATTGGCATTGCACTATAAGGAAGATGTTTTTCCTTCTCCAGTCTGTGTTTATGTGTGCATTAATTTATTTTTGTAAATATAGTATTCAATACATTTCATTCTTCACTTGATCTTAGCCAAAAGGCTGAGAAGTGATCATTTTGATTTAAAATGGCAATTTTATGTGGTTCAGCCAAATACTTTGTTATGCTTTTAGACTGGCAACATACCCAGCATGTGTCTTCATAGCCCATTATATTTTCAATAATTAAAAAAATATATATTATTCATTGACTTATTCTAAATTATGGCACATTCTTTACTTGGTGACCATTTCAGTCTCAATTTTGATTGTCAATATTAAAACCTCTATTCATTCCCTTTACCCAGAATAACACATTTCACCGAGCCTGTGTTGAAACAGCTGTAAGGTGAGCCCTTAGTGTAATCTAGTCTATATTGAAGGCAGTGTGAGTTGCGGATGTATAAATATGAACAATGTTTTTAATGATCATTCAAATATTTTGTTTTCATAAAGTCTCTGTTCTGTTTTTAAAACTTAAAAGTTGACTACCATAATTTTAGGGAGGATAGAAATAATTTGAACTCATCTGGTAAAATTAAAAACCCTGTTCTATTTTTAAAACTTAAAGTTGATAACCATGATTTTAGGAAGGATAGAAATAATTTGAACTCATCTGGTAATAAATGCAGAATACAACCTTCTCCTTTAGCCAGTTTACCTGCACATTTGTGTTAGGTAGTTGTCATTTTTTATAACAGTGAAAAAATAGAAGTATTAAATATAATTATTCAAAAGAATTGTCCCCAAATTGAATGAATGTGTTTTAAGTTCCACTTCCCTTTGTTTTATGTCTATAATCTCAGACATGTAAAATGTTAGAAGATTTTTGAAGATTCTACATGTCTTTTGAGATTCTGCATGTTGTCTTTAAAGAGATCTCATCAGAGTTATATTTCTTTAATAGTGAGGCTTATATATTTAAATTAAGAAAATAAAGTCAAAAAATAGTCATTCGTAATATAAAAATAATACAGTGATACACCAATTAATGGCATTCCAGTCAATGACAGATTGAATATATGACCATGGTTTCTTAAGATTAAAATACGGCTTGTTTTTCTGTACTTTTCTATGTTCAGATACACACATACTTACCTATCATTACAATTGCCTGTAGTATTCAGTACAGTAACGGGCTGTAGAGGTTTGTAGCCTAAGACCAATAGGCTATACTACATAGTCTAACTATGTTGGAGGGCATACTATCTAGGTTGTGTTGATACACTCTATGATGTTCACACAGTGAAACACATAAGGACACATTTCTCAGAAGATATCCCATTGTTAAGTAACATATGATGGAACTACCTATGTTGTAGTTTTTATAAGGATTAAATAAGATTTGTAAGACACATAGTTCACGCTTGTTACTTATTACATAAAATGTTAGCTATTTATTATTACTCTAATTCTTAATACAGTAATGCTACGGATCTTAATTTCTTTAAATAAAACCTCAAAATGTAATGTCTTTAGTGTTATAAAAAGAAATTTATGTGAATAACTGTTGCATGGAGTAGTTGAGAGAATACAAAATTTCACTGTTAGGTTGTGTGTTCCATTCATCCCATTGGGTTTTAATTCCAGTTACAACAATTATTAGTTGACAGGTCAGTTTCACAATTTCTCAGTTAACCTATCTTTAAGAGGTGGGGTGTGAATAATAGCATCACTTTCCTATGAAAGAATGTCACAAGTGGTCCAGCCAGAAAAGGTTAACAGACACGAGAGCCTTTGGTGAATATCTGGAGTAGAGGTCAGAGAATCAGGGAGGAGAGACAGGAGGAGGAGGGGCAGAGTGTCCTTGAGGATGGCAGGAGGTGGTCCTGACTAACATTGCTTATGGACACATTAACTCTAAAGTGAAATGCTATACAACTCTTTCATAATTTTCAGTGGTGGGCTAGCTCCATTTAAAGAGACTGGCCAGGCCGGGTGCAGTGGCTCACACCTGTAATCCTAGCACTTTGGGAGGCTGCGGCGGGTGGATCACTTGAGTTCAGGAGTTTGAGGGTAGCCTGGGTAACAGGGCAAAACCCCACCTCTATTAAAAATATAAAAATTAGCTGGGCATGGTGGCAGGTGCCTGTAATCCCAGCTACTCAGGAGGCTGAGGCAAAAGAATCGCTTGAACTTGGGAGGCATAGGTTATAGTGAGCTAAGATCGCGCCACTGTACTCCAGCTTGGGTGACAGAGCAAGACTCCATCTCAAAAATAAAAATAAATAAAGAGACTGGCCAAAATTATACTCTGAGGACCTTTGGGCCTCAGTTTCCTCAACTGTGACATAGAGAAAATTTCTATTTACAGAATTGTTGTCAGGACTGTGTGCTTTATACCTTTTAGGTACTCACAAACAGTCCTGTCAAGCACCTACTGTAAGTCAATAACCCAGACTGTTTTCTGACTCACTCCATTTCCTGACATGGCTGTTGTCTTAGCTCTACAGACACACGTTTGGGTCGGTTTGTTTGTTCAGTTGCTTGTCTAGGTTGAAGGCAGTTTGTACGGAAAGTAGTAGTTTGTGTCCAGGGAAGAAATGGTGAAGGGATCACAGGTGGCAGTAAGCAGGAACCCGGATGAGCGACGTGTTAAGAATTGGTAGTGTTTTGGCAGCATTCTCACAAAAGAGGAAGATTTGATTGTTGGGAGGACCCTTGGAAGATGAAAATGTTATTTGGAAGTGTGATTACAACAATACAATGGGAAGATGAGGAGGTAGAGAGATAGGAAGTTGGATGATAGAGAAAAAAATCTTGTAACTGAGGGAGTGAGTTATTGAGGAGGATAAACTAAGGAACAGAACCAAAGGAGAGGAACAGAGATGGAAGCCTCAGTAAGAAAAAAGCTTCAATGCTGGAAACAAAGTACAGTATATGCCATTAACTGCTCCAGCTAGTCCTTGGTTGAATTCTGGTTAAAATAAAATATTTTAAAGTGTGAACAGACATTTCCTTTAAATATCCACATTTACAACTTTTCTATGTAAAGTCCAAGGCTTTAGCCACAGTATGATAAATGTAGCCAGGTATCATTAATCAGATTAGATTTTTATGTTAAACTTTTCTATGGCATGAAATGTATTTTACAAAAAGAATTTTGTGTCTGATTTTCTCAGACTTTCTATGAAAGAAAAAATATTAAAAAGTTTGTCTTTATTGGAAAAATATTGCCCAACTTGTAAGACTTTATATTTTAGAAGTATGAGAAATAGAGGTTTTGAGAAAAGGCTGAATGTGTCCTGGGAGACGGAAGGCCTTGATCTTAGCCATTGAGCTATTACTCATTAGCTATGAAATTGTGAATGTTCTCTTCCTGGTAAAATAAGAGTGATTATAAGGTTGATGAGCTTTCCAGATTTCATAGTGGAAGATCCCAAGTCCCCTCCCCGCCTTGCTGAAAATCCACAGACAAGTGTGATAAGAACACCTGGGTGTTCTACGCAGTGGGTGAGCCAGCTGGAAGGTTCTAATCTCTCTGATATCTCCTGGGCAACATCAACTTTAAAATTTTTAACAATAGTGGGGTATAATAATTATTCTTCAGACAGTCTTATCATTCCTTTTTAAGTTCATTTAGGACTGTAATAGGGATTATCAAAAATCTGAGGCTGCATTGTGCGGAGTTTAGAGGTCACATACACAATGACACTCGTTTGCTCACTTTCTCCATACTCTTTTTAAACGCCTTAGGGAGATTGGGAAATCTAGGGTGAGTTAAAAATAGGTGCCTTGGTTTGTCTACTTATTTACAGCTGTTCTAAAGATGTGGTTTTTAAATAAAGATAATTCATTCTAATTGAATATTTATAATAAATGTTACCAAAATATAAAAATCAGAATTCCAGACATTAAAGACTTTATGTTTCTTGCCAGCTGAGTTTTAAAGAATGGATATAAAATATCAATGAAGATAGAAAAACAAATCCTCAAAAAGTCTGCATTTAGAGATTAGCATTTTTAGAACACATTCAGCATTATAGCATTTCTTCTTTGTGGCATTATACTTTCTAAAACTTTGCATTAAGTGTATTTAACACAATGGTTTCAAAGTGACAACAAACGATATAAATAAAGCAACCATATTTTTTTCTTTTGTTTTTCAACATAACTTTTGTTCCCTCAATGTTAACGTTTCTTCCTTACGAGCTATTAGCTAACTCATGTTGTGTAAATTGGAATGAACTCTAGCTAGAAGGTTCAAAGACTTAGGTTCTAGTTGGACCCTCTTCTATATCTTAAATCATTTAAATGCTCCATTCTCAGCCTTCTTACCTATAGAATGGTCTGGTGGAATAAGATGATCTATATAGCTCCTTCTCTCCTGACATCCTATGATTTCATTAGTCTTTGTCTATGGACAAACAGCAGAGTTTCATACTCATGAAGGCAATTTAATCAATATGAAAGGCAATCTGGATCATTTACAACATTGCCTTTATTAATTAATTAATTCATTAATTAATTCATTTATTCTTAGCCCTAAGCAGGACATCAAAAAATTTGGCTATAAACTCATAATTGTTCCTCTCTACAGAAATCTTTAGTAAAAGGTGAAAGATTTATTCATTATGAAGAGAAACCAGAGCATATTGCCTTTATTTTTAATTGTATGGTAGAAATTATTTTTCTTTTTGATTTAGCTGGATAATTGCTTGAATACCTTCCAGGACCATTTGGCAGCAGAATTTCAAATTTCAACTTCCATATTATCTCATTGCCATTACACTCCATTGACCGCTAATCCTGGTCTGAGGGCCTTTCTCTTTAATTTAACAAGTATCCTGAATACACAAACTCATGTGAAATTAACAATAACAGTGAAAAATGAATGCACCTGTTCCATTTTGAGGATGTGTTTGGTTCTGGTGCGTGTTTTTATTGCATCTTTAATGTGTGTGGTATCTGTGTCAGTTAATCAAATTGCATGTGGATGAATCTATGACTGCTTTTACACCATGTCTTCCCTGTTATATAAAACCCTAGTTTTAGTCAGTCGGGGAGATGGATTTGAGACTGAGCTCCTCTCCCCTTGGCTGCAGCACCCAATTAAAGTCTTCTTTCTTGGCAATACATGTCATCTCAATGGTTGGCTTTCTGTGTGGTTGAGCAGCAAGACCTAGACCAAACCCTTGGTGTTTCAGTAACATGCCCCAGAACTTTGCTAGATCTCAGGTTGTCATCAATTGTGCAGTCCAAGAGAGAGGAAGAACAGTTTATAAGAGCTCTATAAAGACTGTGAGATACTTTGTTTTACAACCTGGATCTTTACATGAGAAAGTTAAGTCTCCAATTCCCTTTCATCAGAATCAAAATGTTTTGGTTATCAATTGTTCTTTGTACACTATATTTCTTTGTTCCCTCAACAAATGATGGGACTTAACTATATAAAGACAGCTCTCCCAAAGAGGGGCTCCAGGGAGGAGTTTAGGAGCATCCGCCTCTAAAAAAATCATTACTTCACATCAAAAGTCTTAAATGAACTTAGGATGTTTGAGGGAATTTCAGAGACATCTGGTTCAACCTACTCACTTAAAAAATGTAGAAATTGAGGACCAGCATGGGGCTCTTGGTGAAAAGAGCTCAACCTTAAGGCTTTAGACATGAAGTCCAGATATTTTTTCCAAAATATGTAAATTTAATTCTTAAGAATTCTTATATTAGTTATTTTTCCATTAATAGTATTTAATACAAGACACTTAAAATGTACAGTTCAAGAGACAGTCCAGAGTCTTTCATTTTTAAAGATATAAATGGAGAAATCAAATTGGAAAAATACAGCTTTTACTTACACACGTAAAGATACTTAATTTCCTTGACAATTATATCAGTACTAACCTATATCAGGTATATTTTGCTGGTGAAGTTGTATTGAGGGGAAACTTTTCTCTTGGAACCAACTAAGTGTAAACGTAGCAAAATGACCCTGTGGTGTTCTCTCTGCATAAAAATATCAGTGGATATCAGCCTACAGACAGAACTGGGTCATCAGTTCAGATTTGTAGCAGTTTTTGGGAAAGTACAGCTAGTGCTCGACTTACGACCACGATTGGGACCGGCAGACGGGTCGTAACACGATTTGGTCGTAACTTGAGTAGGCTATATGTACAGTTGAAATGGTGCACGCGGAGATGGTAGTGCTGCCGGAAGCTGGTCCGCACTGTTGTAGGCCCAGCTGGGCAACGTTTGCGCTGCCAGACGTGGAGCAGTTGTGGCTAGCGATTGTGGTCGTAAAGTCGAATGGTCATAAGTTGCATAGGTCGTAAGTCGATCAATACCTGTAGCTATGGTATGAAGAGAGCAGAATGATTGAGACAATTAGGGCTGAGGGTTATCAGGTTACATTGCTGCCTTAAATGTGATTAATTCCAACGAGCCAGTAATAATGAGCCTTTGCCTATGGATTGTGACTTTAATTCTTGCTTGTTTTGGGAGAAGCATGATACTTTATTCAATGACTATAGTGAATTAACAGTAGCTGGAACAAGAGGAGAAAGGAGGTGGTTATCTAATCAAACATTTAAAACAAGAGTGAAATATATTATTGAAAATATTGATAGCATAATTTAAAAGTCTGTAAGTGATTATAATAAAGCTAATAATTTTCTATTCAAATTCAGCCTCCTCAAGACATAGACAGTACTAATGCTCATTCAGCAATACTAAAAAGAATCACAGAAACCAAGGAAAAATGCCTTGAGTCTGTAATAATACTAGTTTCAAATACTATCTAAATTTGTTCTTAGGTCAAAGGATTTTGAAGAAAAAGATGTACGGGGAATTTGCCTGGTGCTACCAATAAAAAAGGTAAGTCAGATGTGTTTATATGATCATTTAATAAAAAACAATCATCTTAAGACCCAGATTTTTTTTTTTGTTTTTTGGCTTTCTTCTCCTTTATTTAGACCCAGGTCTAAAGTAGATGCTCAGAAAAATCTCCACATATGTTTTTTTTCTATTATGAACGAGAGATGACAATATTCAATATTTTTATAACGTTAGTGAATAAATTTATTTATAAAATTTTGATGTTCTAATAAAAGGTACTAAAAAACACAACCAAAAGTTTGTCAAGATTATAACCTAGTTTGTTATGGAGAAAATGTTAGCTTTCTAAATCACTCTGTAGGAATTTTATTGATTTGTTCCCATTTTTATTCTTCTTTTCTATTCCTATTTTGTGTTACTGCTTTTACCATTTCTTATTATCACTAACCCAAGAGATCTAACCTAGGTTAATCTTTGTTAACAACAAATGAGAATTACGCATTTACTGAGTCTGGTCTCATTTGCTTATATGCTGCTGACATTTATTTTTATGACAGCCATGTGGAAACTTCTCTTGCTTTCTCCCAAGATTAAAACCACACAAAATATTTATGATTATTTTTAGGTTTACTCTGTTGATACTATAGGTTACAGACAGTGTGAACTTCAGTTATTTAATGTAAAAGCATGTTTCAGTTTTATAATTTGCATAATTCATGTAGTCAGGCTTGATTAGTGTAGCTGTGTTGAAATTTGTGTTTAGTTTAGGGCCAGCATTTCAAACATGTTTGGTTAACATTGTTGATGTGAACAATAAAGCAATCAATCTCTACTAATTCGTGTCCACATAGAAATAGATAATTACATGCGTGGGAAGACAGGACCATGAACTATTTGGTTGATGCTATTGAATATTAATGGGAGAATTAGAGCAATCAAGAATTATCCTTACACTATTTTTTCCAAATACTCCAGAGGTCAATGAGCATAGAAATGTGAACATGTCATTTAACATGTTTGGTTCGTATTATCTGTCATATACACAGTTGATATCATGATAATTTGATAAATAATTCAGCAACAGAGCAAAAATGATCTTTTCTTTCTGTATCCACAGCCAAACTCTCCAGACATTTTAAAACTTTCTTTCAAGATTTCTAGCATAGACTTTTCTAATGTAATACTTCCAGATACTGCTGACAGTGACTGTGTCTTTCCAGAATCATATAATTAAAGAAAAAAAAGTAAATTTCCTCCAACATGCTTTTTAAAGTTCTGTAAAAATTTCAATATGGGAAGGAAAAGTAAAATACTGTTTTTTTCCTCTGTGCTTTTACTGGATATTACTTTTCCTTGGCAGTCTCTTATCTTTACTTGGCTAATATTCCTGGTCTTTCTTAACTGTAAAAACTGAATCTCCAAAGAGGTTATTCATTTTACTGGATTCTTTGATTTAAAGTTGGTTTTTTGTTTTACCCTGAACCTACTTTACCTGCTCTGAACTGAACACAATACAATCTTCCTATTGTATAATTTTCTTTGGGCTCATAACCTTAGTGTCCCTTATGGCTTATTCCACAATGTTCTTGTCACAGTTTTTGTTTCCTTTGGTATCAGTGTTCGTTGTATTCAGAAAGTACCGATTCTGTGAAATTGAGTTGTTTGGAAAGTTGTTGGAAGAGAATCTACCGTTTCTCTCTTATAAAGCTCCTCAAGACCTTATTGAGGCATGTATTGCTAAGAGCTAGTTTAGATTCTTTGGGGACCTCGTTTAACTTCCTATCATTTATTATATTCTTCTGCAAGTGGAAAGCCATCTAGGAGAACAGGTAAGAGAGGCTGAAATATTTACTGTGGTGAGATGGGATGATGTTCTTTATTCATAGATGGTATATTTTGGCAGGTAGTGATACTTTTTGTTTTTTCCTCACTCTCAATATACTTGGTACCATATGGTAGATCTTAGGCTAAAATATAATAAGTACAAATAATGTCTCTTATTTTGGAGTCAGATCTCTCTGTATCTTTGAAGGAAAAAGAAAGTAATGCATATTTAATATCAAGATGAAACATTAGCACTACAGTAAAGTTCATTCTTCATTCATCCATCTATTCATTAAAGAGATATTGGGTTTCTACTATATGTCAGGCTCTATACAAGTGTGGTGCTATAAAGATATTCAAGATATTGTCATTGTTCTTCAGAATCTCTTTGGCAAATGGGAAAGTTAAGCATGTATAAATACAAAGCAATACAATGCACCAGAAAGAAGATACACAAGTTTTCTTGGGATCACATATTTCTGTCCACATATTTTGGTGAAAGATTTGAGACTGTTCTCAACTAATAGGTTCATGTAAGAATTTCCCTATGCAACCTCCAGCCTAAGAAAGATGATTTATGATCTTTTAAATTTATTATTTCAGGGCTTAGTGAAAGCCAGGCAGACATGGGGGTTTGGGCATTAGGTTTGTGGTATTGGGTGCATGTTAGACAGTGGGTGTTCTTATTCCTGCTCATGCCTGTGGTCATCACAGTTACCAGCCTTATGTTGACACTGGCCGCAGTTCTGTGTCTGTGGCCCTTAGGCAACCCTGACTTGGTTAGCCTTAGTTTCAGGGTTTCAGATGATCACAAACATAATCGTCTGTCATTGCAGATGCTGTTTTGGTATCTAGAAATGCCTGTGTTCCTCCACCATGAAGTCCGTAGGTCTCGTGTTCTTGCTGCCATGTAGTTAGGGTGATCATTTTCCCCCGCATCTGCCATCCTTGTTCTTCCTATACCTGGTTTTCATTGTAAGCAAGAAGTTGTCATTGAGAGACCTCTAGAAGTGGCTGAGACTTTAGAGATGTGCCGACCCATGGGTGGGGTTAACCTTTTTTGTTTCAGAGAAAAGCAGCATCAACCAAAATGGGGATTCCTCTGAGCCATTATGATGGGGCTTTTAAAAATTGAGCCACCTAATTGCATGGAGGCAGAACCATGTTTGCTGGCTCCTTAATCTAAGAGGTTGAATTTTGACAACATATTTTCACTTCACTTTGGTGACTGATAAGAATGATCAGGTTGGGTCTGATTTTCGTTGTGTGAAGAACACCCCTTAAGAAAACTCTGACCATACATCAAGCACAGTAGGTCATCTGTTCTCCCTTTTTAATAAAATCCAGTGCCAAATACAGGTGAATGAGGAATGGCAGCTTCAATGAATGGTCTGATCCTATAAAAACACTGAAGTTCCAGAGAAAAGTGAAGAAAGACAATATTTGGCTACTTATTTTGTTCAGTAGAGATATGCTTTAACTCATCTGATTTTATTTCTTCTCACCATTAGAAATTATAAGCCTAGAATGTTTCGGAGAATGAGGGATTGTGTATTGAAATTGAGCTAATTCTATTAACATCCTTCACCGTTGACTAAAAAATATATACCTTGAGATATATAAAGGCTGATGATTGTTTTGGGGAAAATAAAGAAAATTTCAACATGTCAGAAGACATTAAAAATTATACTGAACATGAATTTTTCTGTGGTAAGAGACCGTCTGATTATGAAACTTTCATGAAAGGTCTTTCATAAGAATACCCCAGTTGCTAATCTAGATCTAATATGCACAGGTCTGTGCTTCTCTACAATATAGCTACTATTTTATTCTAATTACTAGCATCTATCATTTGAGAAACCCTCCCTTCTATTCAGTGGATTGATCGATCTGCCCCAGGATTTTTCTGCATTGTTCTAGCAATGTTATGCAACAAAACCCTATAAACAGCTGGTCTTCAATATGTTTTGACCTATGAAAATGGAAATTTTCATGTGCTTAAAGTTAAAAACTTCCTGAACACCATCCAGAGTAGTGTTCCAGATTTTATATGAACAGAGATGAAATTTTTTTTTTTTAAACAAACTTTACAAAGGATTGGCACTCTAGGTCCTCCCGAGGGGTTGAAGTAATGTGGTCTCCCCAAGCATGCCTCTTTTCCAGCTTTATCCGTGTGAGTGGAAATAGCTTGCAGACGTGCTTGCTTGTTTGTTTATCCATGTCCAGCCAACAGCTGTAGGTGCACACGCAAACCCACACATGCACCCACATACATTTTGAGGGCAAATGTTAATTCATTTAGCAATAGAGAGCAAGAGAAACATGTTTTTTTTACTGCCTATAATTTGAATGGTAGATTCTTTCACAAATAAGCTAGTAACTAACTTTTTATGGAGAGCTGCGCTGGTTCTGTTCATTCACCTCCCTGCTTTCAATGACCTGTCCAAAGATTTGAAATTGACATGTCTAAAGAGGACCCTTCATTATCTTAGGCAGGGCCCATCTACCACTTAGTTTCTTCTCAGTGGAGAGGATGACAAAAGAGTATGGTGATGCCTTCTTTAATTAAATTTGAGTAACGGCTGTTAGTGGTTACAGCTCAACAAGTAGTTTGTCCAGGGTATTTTAGGAAGAAAAATGCACATGTATTTCCTGTTTATTTTAATTGTTCTTTTCTGTACTATGAGCAAGTAGGTTGATGTATTGACTTTTTCTCACTAATGACATTTGGCCACATGCAGATACCTATTCAGCTATTCAGTAAAGACAGATCCCCAAGTCCTAGTCATGACTGTAAAGCAATAAAGGAAATTTCAGATTATTTAGAAAACATTGTTTGATAGGTGACAGAGCTTTTTCTTAGACATCACAGAATACACATCACAGAAGCAGCGCGGCAAGGAGGAAGATGATGATCTGGGAGACATATATTCTGCCTTTAGGTTCTGGTCCTTCTGATTACTGTCTGCGGAAGACTTGGGCAAGTCACTGAGACACTTCAGTCTCAGTTTCTTGACTGATTGTGAGGATTAAATGAGAGAATAACAACAGTTAATATCTGTTGAGGGGGCAGGGCATGGTGGCTCATGCCTGTAATCCCAGAAACTTGGGAGGTTGAGGCGGGCAGATCACCTGAGGTCAGGAGTTCGAGACCAGTCTGGCCAACATGGTGAAACACCATTTCTACTAAAAATGCAAAAATTAGCCAGGCTTGGTGGCACATGACTGTAATCCCAGCTACTCTGGAGGCTGAGACAGGAGAATCACTTGAATCTGGGAGGTGGAGGTTGCAGTAAGCTGAGATCACACCATTGCACTCCAGCCAAGATGACAAAAGTGAAACTCCATCTCAAAAAAAAAAAAAAAAATCTGTTGAGCACCTTCTGCTATGTGTTTTAACTCACTCACCCCTATGAGGTAGGTACTCTTATTATCCTTATTGTAAGGATGAGGAAACTGAAGCACAGAGAATGCGGTAACTTGCCACAAAGTGAAGGAACCGTAATTGGAATCCTTCATGTCCCGCTTTACAGACAAGAATTTTGTCACGAAATTTTGAGTGACTATACAATGTGTACTGCAAGGCATAAAGCAAATAGCAAATGTAGCATATGCAGGCTGTAGCTTGACTGCTAAAACTATTAAAGTGAACAAAGCAAGCTCACCTTCAGGCTTCCCTTTGCCTTCTTTTTCTTTGACTATATATCTGGCTTTCTTTGATATATTTCTCCTGTATCTATTTATTTATTTATTTGTTTGTTTATTTATCTATTTTTGAGGCGGAGTTTCGCTCTTGTTACCCAGGCTGGAGCGCAATGGCGCAATCTCAGTTCACCGCAACCTCTGGCTTCTGGGTTCAAGCAATTCTCCTGCCGCAGCCTCGCAAGTAGCTGGGACTGCCATCCAATTTTAGTTGGATGCTCTAAAATTATGATGGTGGAACTTTTGTGCTGCTTCTCCTGGGCAATTCGTATGAATTCATGAGAAGTCTTTTGGAAATGGCAGTAGAAAAATGGCAAGTAGCTGGGACCTGTAGGTGTGCGCCACCATGCCCAGCTATTTTTTTTTTTTTTGTATTTTTAGTAGAGACGGGGTTTCACCATGTTGACCAGGATGGTCTTGATCTCTTGAGCTCATGATCCACCCGTCTCAGCCTCCCAAAGTGTTGGGATTACAGGCCTGAGCCACCGCACTCGGCCTCGTGTACCAATTTATAAAATTGCGATTTTTTTCTCCTAAAGGTTCAGATCGGAGTGTGAACTGCTGTGTAACTCTTAAGTTCCTGTTAGAGCTCTTGCAACTTAGGTAAAGTGGGCTCTCAACACTACCCCACTCAGGTTTTTGTCCACAGTTCTCAAATGTTCTCAGTGTCCATAACCAGTGGCCATGAACAGTATAGCTCCCTTGAGGCCCCCTCCTTCCGATTGAGCCACATTTTCTTGGAAACTTGTCTTCTGACTCATTCTTTCCAACTCTAAATACTTACCTACTTACTTATATATCAGGGCTACATACTTAGTTCCTAAGTTGGATGCTCTAAAATTATGATGGTGGAACTTTTGTGCTGCTTCTCCTGGGCAATTCGTATGAATTCATGAGAAGTCTTTTGGAAATGGCAGTAGAAAAAACACAAGCTTTGGGGGCAGAATTAGGTTCAGATGTTGCCTCTGCCACTTCTTAGCTCTGTGCCCTGAGGCAAATCACTTAACTTCTCTGACTCAACTGGATCTGTGAAATGGGGATAATAATAACTGGCTTACACATACTGAGTATTTGTCAGGAGGCAGGCAGTGGGCCAGGCACACAGATTAGGTTGCTTGTTCATCACATCATCCTGCACTGTAGGTGGGTCAGGAGCCTGAAGCTTTGAGAGGATAAACACATTAGCTAAGGTCTCACAGCCAGTACATGTTGGAGCTGGAATTCTAACTTAGGTCTGCCTGACTGCGGAGCTTATGTTCTTATCTTTTACTAATTGCTCCCTTTATGATATATGCACTAGTAACTTCTTAAGATATTTGTAGTTTAAGTGAAATAATGTATATAATGTATCTAGCTTACAGACAAGCACATATTTTAAAAGAGATATAGTTGCCTTTAATCTGCCCCTTTTCCCAAAGGCCCTCCAATGATGGGAAAATTGTCCTTGGCAAGCAAGATAGGGGGCTATTTTTGTCTGGGTGATTGGGGCTGGAGAAGAGGAGAACCAGGAGCTTTTCTGCATCTCAAATCAAACCAGGCTGGCAGCTTTCAACTCTGTCTATACATAGGCCTGGCGGGCCTTGTTGGTTATGTCTTTATTTAGAATGTCATGTCCCTTTTTGAACTTTGTAACCTGCGAAAGAGTGAACAACTGAAGGAAGAATGAAAAAGATTAATGGATTAAAATATATTTGCAAAAAAACAATCTCATAGGAATGGGGGATACTTAGCCTGGTAAAGAGGAGACTGAGGGATATAATTCTTGATATAATTCAAGGATTATATTATTGATATTGACAACATGTTGTTTTCCAATGGTGAGAGGTTAGACATGTTGCCATCCAAATCCTTTCAAAATCTAAAATTTCATGTCTGAAAATGAAGAATGAAAGAGTTAGGATTAGAGTAGAGATTTCAGAACCGTAAGGCTTAAAGACAGCAAAAATCTGATAGTAAGTCCTGTGTTCTGTAGATATGTTAGGCAAATAGGTCTTTCCTTCTTTCTGCGATTGCTCCTATTCTATTTGGGTGAGAGGTAACACTTTATATTGTGTGTCCCAAAATAGCTCTTTGAACACAATTGATGTGAAAAGTTCTGTGGTTTTTTTTTTTTTTTTTTCATATTAATTCATAACTTTTCTTTTAAAAACTATGCATATGTATTTTGTTTTCTATAAGTAATGGTCATGCAATAAATATTTTTTAGTAATTTATGCCATAGCATAAATGAGGTTAACTGCTCTATTGAGCTGAATAAGCATGAAAAGTGTATTTGCTCTTGTAATTGTCTTAGCTAGATGCTCCTGGGCAGTGAGCAGCTCTTGTATATGTGGTTTTTGAGGGACCATGCCTCCCTCATTCTTAGGACTCCACTATCTTCTGGAACCCCGTCTTCCATAACATTCAGCTGGTGGAAGTGGGAAGAGAGGCTGAAGGAGGCCTACCCTCTTCTTAAAAGTGATTGATCTCACTTGGGTTCACATTTCATTGTGACAGCTAGTTACACAACCATAGCTAACTGCAAGGTAGGCTGGGAAAAGTAGCCTACTTGCCTGACCAGGGAGAAAAGGAAACAGAGTTTTATACACATTTAGCATTGTTTTTATGGAAACAGTTACCAGTGCTCACAGAACATTTGCCTGTTAACTATAATAGTTATGCATGTATAAAAATTTTACAAACTATGGGCCAGAGCGTTTGTTATAAGATTTCACTTCCCCGCAGATTTAAGTATTATACCTTTCTATCCATGCTCTTCCTTTCCCTCTTCCTCTCCTCACCTTGCTTGCATCCTTATAGCTTGGGGCCACTCTCTAACTTACATACATTCTGGGCTAGGAGCCAGCAAACTATGAGCCTTTTTGTGTGACCCAGGAGCTAAGAACGGTTCCTACATTATTTTATGCACTGCTGTTGGGAATGTAAATTAGTACAATCTCTATGGAAAACAGTATGTCGAATTCTCAAAGAACAAAAAATAGAACCACCACACAAGCCAGCAATGCCACTACTGGGAAATCAACATATCAGCAATGCCACCAAAAGGAAATCACTATATCAAAAAGATACCTGCACTTGTTTATCACAGCATCATACACAATAGTAATGTCATGGAATCAACCTAACTGCCCATCAACAAATGATTGGATAAGGAAGATGTGTCTAATGCACACACATCATACACACACAATGGAATACTGTTAAGTCACGAAAAAAATGAAATCATGTCTTTTGCAGCAACATAGATGGAACTGGAAGCCATTATCTTTTAGGTGAATCAACATGGACACAGAGTCAAATATCACATTCTCATCTATAAATGGGAGCTAAATAACATATACACATAGACATAGGGTGTTGAATAATAGACGCTGGAGACTTGGAAGGGTGGGAGCAGAGTGAGGGATGAGAAATTACTTAGTGGGTACAACGGGCACTATTCAAGTGATAGTTGCACTTAAAGCTTAGACTTTAGCGGTAAGCAATATATCTATATGACAAAACTGCACTTGTACTCCTTAAGTTTATTTTTTAAAAAAGAATGGCGTCTACATTTTAAAATGTTGGGAAAAAATTCAAAAAGAATTTTTGATGACATCTTAAAAATTATACGAAATTCAAATTTTTGCTTGCTTCTACCTGTATCTAAAAAGAAAAGCAGTTGCAACAGAGACTGTATGGCACATAAAGCCCAAAATGCTTACCATCTGGCCCTTTGCAGAAAATGTTGCAGATTACTGGTCTAGGTCATAGGACAGTGGAGGGCCTCTGCTGTGGGATAAAAGTATGATAAACAGGCTGTAAGTGTGCCGATCAGGGACAAGAAAAGGCAAGTAGAGGCCACGTTCTTAATCCCTGATAATAGTTATGAGAAAGAGAAGAGAGGATGGTGATCAAAGTTAGGAGAAGAGACTTGTATTATGTTCAATGCAGGAAAGGAAATGAGATCAAGATATGATGAGAATAAAGGGTCCTACCAGGAAATTTGGAGATGAGACCTGCAATCTGAAGTCCACTCCTGGTATTTCACTTATGCTTCCTTTACCCCTTTAAAATTCATATTCATGTACATGCTGCATCTCCCTAGGCTGCATTGTTTTGTTTTCTAATCTCCTACAATAGCTAGAATAATGTGTTTTACTCAATGGGTACTGAAAGAACGTTAATTGATTGCGTGAATGAATGAAGGGAATCTGGGCTGTGGTCATTTGTATGACACCTCTGTTAAAATTTGGAGAAATTGACTTATTTGGGAATATGCAGCATCTTAGACAAATGTCTTGGCAAGAATAAGGTGCTATAGATTTCGCTGTCCTCTTCCCATCTGGTCTGGCACCATTGTGTGGGAAGAACCTGCACTGAAGGATGCGGTCTCCCTGGATGGAGTAATAAGGACGTTTTTGTTGGAAGGACCTTAAGCACACATACAGCTTAGCAAGTATGATGATTAGCTTTGTGTGCCAGCTTGAATGGGCTAAAGGATGTTCAGATAGCTGGTAAAACATTATTTCTGGGTATGTCTGTAAGGGTGTTTCCAGAAGAGGCTAACATTTGGATCTGTAGACTGAAGAAAGTTCACCCTCACCAACACGAGTGGGCAACATTCAATCTGTTGAAAGCCTGAATAGAACAAAAAGGCAGAGGAAGGGTAAATTAGTTTTCTCTTCCTGAGCCAGAACATCCTTCTTCTCCTGCCCTTGGACATCAGCATGCCTTATTCTCAGACCTTCAAGTTTGGACTGAAACTACATCACCAGCTTTCCTGGGCCCCCAGCTTGCAGATGGCAGGTCATGAGACTTCTCAGCCTCCATAATTATGTGAGCTAGTCCTTTACAATAAATATCTCCTTATATACCTTTAGGGTAAGCATGAGCTGGAAAGCATTTACATGTCCTATTGGTTCCATTTTTCTGGAGAACTCTAATACAGCCAGATTCTTGCTTTACACCTGCCTATACACAGGTCAGCTCTCCAGTCTCCTAAATTTGCTCAAAGTGGTACAATGCAAAGGAATTGTCAGGCTGTTTGTCTCCAGCATGTAAATTGCTTAGTGGTAGTATGCCTCCTCAAATATTCAGACACTGATCAATTTTCAGCTTAAAGGATGAGCAAAAGCTAGTTCAGGGGAAAAGGTTATATGCCATAAAAACACTTCATGCCAGATATTGGAGAAGTGTAGAAACTGGAGCCTGTATAAATACCTTGATGCTGTTCCATTTGGATATATGCCACAAAAAATAACCTAGAGTAGTTCTGAAAAAGTGTCAATAAATCATCTATTTAGCTTGACACTGCAATGTACCAGTTTATTTCTTTTATAAGCTTAAGTGCTCTTCAAAGCCAGACAACTTTAAAGCTCTAATTTGAAACTTATCCCCACATAGGCCTAAATGATGACCAAAAACTACTTTAGAAGGAAGATTAGGGAAGGGGGCTCAACTTCTGCTTGACTCAAATAACTGACATTTCCATGGTTCTAACATGGTATCCCTGACCATAATAGAATTTTTAATTATGAAAAATTTCATTCATACACAAAAGGAGAGTGAATAACAATGAGTGGCCATCAACAATGGTCACCCAGCTTTAGCATTTATAAATATTTTTCGGATATTGATTCCTCTATTTCTTTACTAACAATATTCCCCCTACTCTTCCACTGGAGCATTTACAAGAAAATTGAGACATCACATTATTTCACCTCTATATTCTTCAAATAGAATTTTGTGTTGAAGTTCTGACCTTGTCATTTATTGTAATAGCTGTGCGACTGTGGAGAAGTTTTCAGAAATGTTTCCGAATCTCTATTTCTTCTCCTGTAAAATAGTAATGATGATGATGATGTTAATAATACAGACAGACATATATTCATTCCTTGTAGTGTTGCTATGAGGCATAAATGAGATAAGGTATATAAAGATTTCCAGCACATAGTAGGAGCTCAAACAAATTTTAGTTCTGTTACCCACTCATGGTGTTTGCTCAAGACATATTAGTTCCTCTAAAATTTAATTACTCCAACTCTCGTTGTCCTGCTCATTTAAATTCTAACAAAAATATATTCTGCATCATTCTAAATGTTTATAAAGCATAAGGGTAGAGGAGGAAATAACCTAATAAATATGAACAAAGACAAAAATATGAATTAAACAGTGGTTAGAGTAATACAAAGAAATATGTAATATGCTATTGACCCAATATGCTTTTTAGAAGCAGATGGAAATGTAGATATTTAAATGCACAAATGTATAGTTACATATACTTGCAAACTGGTTGTAAGTTTTGCATTAATACTTTATTATAAGTTCAAGCAGAAGAGTCCTTCATTTTCTTCTTTATCCTGTTTAATGCTTAGAACATAAATAAGTAGTAGGTTTTCAATGAAGACAGATTTCCAGAGAGATTCTTGAAAAATGATTGTTTTAAGATGTCATGTTTGATGGTTTCTCCCTGATTTCAGCAACTGAGCTGATGATAATTTATTAATGTATAAAATATATTGGAATGTTAACTATCTAAGACCCCAAAATCTTAATTTAGAATTGTAGAAACTAAGGCTCACACTGGAATAGAAAGTTTTACTTCTTTCCAAGCTTTGCCTTTTAATTCTTTTCCTTGCCTCATTATATTTGCCACCACACCAAGTACAATGTTGAATGGAAGTAGTTGGAAACTTTTTAGTCTTTTTCTCAATCGTAGAAATAATTTTTTTTAATATTGTATCATTAGTTATACTAGCTATAGATTTTTCCAAATGCTTTTTTCAGATTGAGAAAGTTGTTTTTCTATTTCTAGTCTTCTGAGAGTTTTAAAAAAAGTCTTGAATGGCTGTTGAATTCTGCCAAATGCTTTTTGCATATCTGTTGAGTGATTGTATAGTTTCTCCCCTTTGGTTTATTAATACTGTGCATCAGTTGATTTTTTGGGTTAAACTAACCTTGCATTCCTGGGGCAAACTCCACTTGGGAATAATGTATTATCCTTTTTATATATTTTTGGATTTGGTGTCCTAATATTTTGTTAAAGAATTTTGTGTATATCCCTTGGTCTTTAGTATTTTCTTCTTAAAATGTTTTAGTTAGGTTTTGGTATCAGGGTGATATTATGGGAAATAAAATGAGTTAGGAGTTGTTCTAAACAACTTTATTTTCTGAAAGAGTTTGTGTAAGATTGGTATTTTTTCCTCAAATGTTTGATACAATTCACTGGAAAAATAATTATGACTTAGAATTTCCTTTATGGGATTAAAAATTTAATTCAATTTCCTTACTAGAGATGTCTTTTCATATATATGACTATATAAATATGTAATTCCCCCCTACTTCTTCTTGGATCAGTTCTGGAATATTATAATTCTTAGAAAAATTTTTAAATTTTATCTAAGTTGTCAAATTTATTAGCATAAAGTTGTTTTCTTGTGTTCATAAACTTGTAAGTGGCAAAGAGTAAAGCAACCCAAGTCTTCTGATCTTATGTCCGGTGCTGTATGTACTATGCTACCATATGATACAAATCATGACTTTCCTAATTTGGCAAATATTTGTTGTTTTCTAGCCATGTGCCAAAATGTTTGCTGTGCTATGGAAATGCAGATTATTAAAATGATATCTTTAGCTTCAAAGATCCCATAGTCTAGAAAAGAAGATAAACTTATAGATCGATTCCATGTTTTTACAAACTGATAAGGGCTACCATAAGTTTAATATCACAGAAGATGAAGTGATTAATTACCTCTGGAAGTAGAAAAATCAGAGAAGGGTTTATAGAGAGGATGATACCTACACTTAGCCTAAAAGAGCTGTAGGAATATCCTAGGAGGAAAAATAATTCAAGGTAGTGAAGAATGAATGTATAAAGGAACCAAGATGTGAAAAAGCAGGTTGTGCTCAAAGAAGAATGACAAATCTGTGTCAGTGAAGGTGGGCTCAGAACACTTTCACATGTAGATGGGGGTCAGATTTTGAAAGATCTAGCCTTACAGAAGGAGTCTGGGTTTATTCCCAGTAGCACTAATGGTTCAGGTCTCTAGAATCTATGTTTGCATGTCTTTTCCACTTCATGACTCCTATCAACACAAATAATGATAGAAAAACTCACTAAATATAAATTTTAAGATTCTAATCTATTTCTAGGCTGGCAGTTTACTCACCATAAGCTACTTGCTTAGAGGGTTAATCCTTAAGTTGATTATTTATCATGCAGTATTGCCATCTCTCACTAAAAGGAACCTAGATTTGCTTTAAAAACAAATGTCACTCTAATCTAGAGAATGGGTAGGCATGGGCTGGAAAAATTGTGTTGTTATAATGATTCCCTGCCAGAAATTCTCCTCTTTTCTAGGACAGTGAGCTAAATTTACTGCTCTGTTCTTGAGCAGAAAGAATTTACAGTCAAAATAAAATAACAAAAAAATCCCTTTAGGTTTCAAAATAAATAATTTTAGAAGTATGGAAAGGAGACTCTTCATGGTCTTAATATTTTTGTTTTGTTGTGTTTGTTTGCTTTTTATTTTTAAAACAAGTTTGATAGTTGGCTTAAGTTTTAAAGGAAGTTAGATCCTTATTATTTTGGTTTACTTGTTGCTGAGAGGTTCTTTAAAAGCATCGATTGGTTAAAAAGAGGATCACAATGACTTGTGGTGCTGGATTGTAAAAAATATGCAACTCTCAGAAAACTGACAAGCCACATATTTGTTAACTTGTTTGAACTGGTGAAGAAACACTAACACAATGTTTTCCTAAAGCTAAATTAAGTCGATGGGTTTATGTCGTGAACTCTGGTAAAATCAACTCCTAGGGTCAGTAGAGAAAACATCACACACTGTTAAATCTTTGTGGCACCTGAGAAGCAATAGAAATCTGTTATTATAAGCTTCTGTGAAGTACCCTAAACAGTACCATTGATTAAACCTATTATCAAAATGTGACCTAGTTCAGGTACCTAAGAAGGTAGTTATGAGAGCTCTTTCACTTTATCCTTTCAGATTAATCAAAATGTGCCCATAATTTACGTCTCTAATCACAGGGAAAATCAGGAAATTACATGTTAGCACATCATAGAAACATGGTTTGGATGAATGAGCTCATTTCAGATATCCATTTAGAAGAGGATCAAGGTACAACTCTACTTCTTTCAGAGATGTGATCTTGGAAAAGTCTCTTGACTACTCAGTACCCATTTATAATCTGTAAAATCAAGACTTTGCATTCTTAAGAATAAAGATATTGTAAATTAGATAAGATAGCCTGCACAACATTCAACATAATTTTTATACATTTATTAATGATTGTTAATTTCTGAATGGCCAGATTGGTGACTTAGAAGTTGAATGTAAAGGTTTTAGTTCTTGTCCAGTCTGAAGACAAATTCAGCTTTCTTATAAAGTCATATTTCCCCAGATGTGCAGTATTTGTAGTTTCCTGGTGCTTTCTTCCACAGAATTTATTGAAAACTGAATTAGAACAATAATGATTACCAATAGTTGTGAGAGCTTTACAGCCTATAAAGCACTTTCATAGACCTTGTCTTTTTGGATCCTTATTCAACCCTTTTAGGGTTCCCAGTTTACAATATGGACACTGAGGCCCAAAGTGGTAATAACTTGTGTAAGATTATATAACTAGCACCAAGTCCAAGGCACTCATATTTTCTACTGCAATATGTTTGCTGTGTGCATGTATTCCAGTATAGAATTCAGGTAACCATGAAAATCATCATCCAAGTTGGGACATTTTAGGGGTGAAAGGAGATGACATAAATAATTATGCCAGGATCATAGAGGTAAACTGTGACTGTCTTGGGAAAACAGGAATATATTGGTACAATCCCTCTTGATATAATCCAAGTTTTATGCTACTGACGATCTATATGAGGTCTCTCAACCAGTCTCATTTTTTAGACCTCCTCTGACAGATAAAAGTATTATTTAAAAACTGAACCTTAAAATTTTCCAGAAAGGAAATATAAATTTAAAAATACTGGCTTTTTAACACAAGGCAAAAGAAAACAATATAATTTTTGATTTTCTAATTGTACTCTATCTCCTTGTATAGGAGTAAACTTGTCCTTCACTCCTCAGATGAATTCCCTGAGATGCAATTTGGGTCAATTCTGAAAATGTCCACCAAAGGAAAGAGCCATTGCATGTTAACAAGATGACTAAGAAACATATTGAAAAACTTTATATAAAATTTTACTAAACAGGATTTTCAAGGCAGCCTGGGATTATTTAACAAATGCACAAGGTTCCAGAGAACATAAAATGATTTTTAAAGATTAAATGCTGACTGCATCTTTTGTCTTCTGTTTTCTATCTATATTCACTGATAAAAGACCAAACAAATATGCAAAATCTATCCAATCACAAGATAATTTATAGGTCTAATGAAGTTTTTCTTTAGAATTACTTTCAATGAGGGGAGCAGTAATGAGCTGAAAAGTTATTTCAAATGCTTATAGATGTTTCTAAAGAGTTTTTCTTTTTTCTGCTCCCTTCTCTCCACTCTGCCCTCTTTCTTTCTTCCCTCCCCTCCCCTCCCC
>NW_016107848.1:364836-374334 GCF_001604975.1 Cebus imitator | reverse complement strand
CCTTCCTTCCTTCCTTCCTTCCTTCATCTCTCTCTCTGCTCCATTCTTTCTTCCTTTCTGCCTTTTTTGATTTTTTCCCCCTCTTTCTTTCCTAAAGTCTAGCACTGGACTTTGGAGTTACAAGGATTCCAAGAATACAGTAGTTCCCCCTTATCAGCAGGGGATATGTTCCAAGACCCTCCCAGTAGATGTCTGAAATTGTGCCTAATACCTAACTATATACAGACTGTGTATTTTTCCTATATATACATACCTATGATAACATTTAATTTATACTTTAGGCACCATAAGAAATTCACAACAATATTAATGAAATAGGATAATTATAACAATATGCTTTAATAAAGGTTATATGAATATGGTCTCTCTCAATATATTGCACTGTACTCCCCTAGTTTTGGACTGTGGTTGGACACAGGCGGTTGAAATCATGGATGAGGGGGACTACTGTACTTGCTAATGGATTATTTGTTTTTGAAAGAAGTGAGCAAGTAGTTGGCTAATCTTCCAAAAAGTACCCTTCTAGGCTTCAAGTTTTCATCTTCCTTCATAGTAGAAAGAGTGAAACACCATAGTGCAGCACCTCTTACACTAATGTCATGAAGAGCCAGTTAGTGTTATCTGACAATTACCTCTGCACCTCATCGAGGAAGATCCTAGGCAAATACAACCTCTCATATTTCTTGGCAGTTGGACAATTTCTAATCTTCCTAAAAACAAAATGTAAATCACCTCAATAAAACTTATCCAAGACATTCTAGGCTTAAGTGGGCCTTGGTGAGGGGCAGGCAAGAGAGTCTATTTTTAAATTTTCAAGAGAAGAAAAATAGGGGGGCATAAGTAACTGAGAAAGCTTCGTGTTACACTTCATATATTTTCTGCTTTCTTCAGTGAGTCAATTTAACAGTGAATGAAAGGGATCAAACAGATAATACATCTGACAGAGCAACTCCTTTATTTTTGTTTTGTAATCCTGGCTCCAGCAGTTGCTACTTGTGTAACCTTGAGTGATTACTTAAACCACTTGTAAAATGAGAATGACAGCCCTCCTCTCAGGGCGTTATTACTGGGATTGAACATGGTAACACAAATAAGGCCTCTGGAATAGTGACCAACACACAGTAAATATTCAAAATTATCTTATTATTCAATGTATTATACAACAATGTTTTTCTTTGATGATGTCTATGCTATTCCTGTTTTTGTCTCATACCCAGGCTGACTGTGTTGCTCCCTGGGTAATGTTCTTTTGGAGGTTCTACCAAGAAACCCCAAACCCCAAAGTCTCACTCCATGTGCCCAGCAATGCTCAAAAGGCCTTGAACAGGACACAAAACCTCTCACTCTTAAAATGCTTAAGAGGCAACTCTGGTTTGAGTCCAAAAACGACATTTTAAAAAAGTAATTTTTGACACTGATAAGGTCAGAGAGTCTCAGGTGTTCCTTGGAAATGAGAGCAAAGGCAAAAAGAAAGGAGAGAGAAAAAAGGTGTTTGTTTTTTTTAAAAATAAAGCCATATCCCGCTGTACCAAAACAAATCTGAGCTCCTCAAAATTTCACCAACATTTCATTCATCCAAAGCTTTGAATAAAAAGCAAGAAAGTAACACAGCCCACAGGGCATTTTTTTGGGACAAAGAAGATTCATTCCCAGGGCTGCAGAATTTCCTAACACCTGGGGATATGTTAGTGCACATGAATGAATATTCCATTGTTTTGAGGATCTCTTTGTAAGTATCTTGCTTCAAGAATGATGGGTGACGTCAATCAGGAAAAAATCCCCAGTGAATCCTAGGACTTATTGCTCCAATTAAGCAAGAAGACACGTTAGAGCATGAAAGATTGGGTAATAATTCATATCTGTTGTGTTTCAATGTTAACCATGAGCCTAAATGTAGACTCTAACCTCTCTTAAGCATGACTTTTTTTTTTTTTAACCCAATAGCTCAAGGCCTTGAATATTTAAGAAAATTACTTATAAGGAAATGTTGAAAAGTAATCACCTGGAAAAAAGTACATAGCTCATGAAAAATAAATCTGAGTAAATTGAGTTATGAAAGATGTATTTCAGTAGGAGCAGGAGCTTTGAAGTGCTTTTCCTGTGCAAAAACAAAAACTCAGCTTCCTAGATGATAAATTGCCAACACAATAGCCTTTCAGGTATCACAGGAGCTTGCAATCTATCTGGGCTTCCAGGTCACCCTGGGTTTAAGCCTAACTTACTGTCACTCTCCCTTCAAGGGTCCTAGTGCTTCTGATGAGAAACAGCACTTAAAGTCTTGGAAGAATGTGTTTCTTTTTGTGAGGAAATATCTTGCTTTTTCTGAAAATTGCATCTGGCTGCCTGTTGTATAAGCTGAGAATGGTTTTCTTCTAAGAAATGATTTTTGGAGTAAGGACCAGAAGCCCTTTCTCAGCTGACCAGGAAGTAGGACTGTACAATGCCATGAATGTGGAATTTGGACACATATGTCCTAGGTTCAATCCCAGTTTTGCCAACTCCCTAGCAGGGAGCTTGGGAAAGTTACTTCATTCTTTAAGCTTCAGCTGCCTCCATTGTAAAGGGGATAAGACTATCTAAGAGAGTTCCAGTGAGGGTTAAAATGGAGAAATGCAAATAAAGAAGCGCTTAGTATATTACAGGGCATAAAATGAGCCCTCAAGGAGAGTTAACTAAGATGGTTAACTCAAAACATCTTAGGATGTAAGATATTGGTAGAGGTTCTTTTGATCATCAGTTTAACTGAACTACAATCAGAATAGACTTACTTGTATATAAACAAACAAAAATTATGAGGGCCTTTATAGACAAGAAGTAAAGCACTCAAGCTTTTGCAGGGGCTATTGCCCTCAAGTAGCATGACTCGAGTTGAGTTGATTAGATATGTATCTGTATAACAATAATACCAAGTAGAAAGTGGCAAGCTATAAGAGACTGCAGACAAAGTGCTACTGGACTTCAGGAGATGAAGGGATTCTAATCTAGTTGGGGAAAGTCAGAGAAGACTTTACAGATGAAGGTCCTGTGATGAACATCTCTTTATTCTTAATATTTTGACAACAGGGTTCATATAATTCTACTGATTTGAAAATTTCAGACTGGAAAGATCTACATTCTACAGTGTAAAGATCTGGACATGTCTGAGAGAGTTCAAGTTCAATGTATATTCTCTGATTACAGTAACCTCAGGCCATAAAAATCAGTATCCCTTTAAAATGAGAATCAGGTTTGGCTTTTCCCCAGAGGACAGTTGGCCATTTGCCCAGTGGTCTGTGCAGTAACATACTTACACAAACTTCCCTAGTTTGAAAAGAAGGGGAGAGAGGAGAGGAAGAAAAAAACGGGAAGCAGTGCTGATCTTTTGTTTGTAAAAACTCTGCATGATGGCCAAGTGTCAAGAAAACTTGCTTGGGCTTTCAGGCAAAGTTGTCTTGCTCTTGGTGGAAACAACAGAAACTTTTGTCATCTTCTTTTTTTCCTCTCCCGTTCTAACTCTGCTGCTATTTTCTTTCATGTTATTTGTCATTCTATTCACTCCTTTGTTTATTCATTTATCAAACATTAAGTTTCTAGCCTTGAAAGTTAAATGCTGCTGTAAAGGTAAGAAGATGAATACGGCAAGTTTCCTTGTTCTGATCACCATTATTCAGAAAGGCAAGCAATACTCGGCAAGAGTTATAATCCAGGATACAGGGAGTGGAGCCTTGCTGAAATGCTGGAGAGGCTGGCTTTCCTCTATTTCTTCTATTTTGGTGTGTATTTCTCAGTTGGCCCACCTCTTTGATTTTGTATGCTGCTACTTCATGCTTCCAGCATTTTTTCACAAGTAAGCAGCTTAGCCTATATTTAAAAGCATTTTAAAATTTGAGTATACGTATATAAAGATTTCTCTCTTATTAGGTCTAGTTAAAGGCATGAAAGGGGAATGACGGCAGAGTTGGGAAAAACTAGTTGGAAACATTCTGAAATAATAACACAGAAGTAAATTTTGGTTGGGTTGTAGAAGGGAAGAACAAATTCATTTTTCCCCACTGTTCTCTATTTCTAAAAGCATCTAATCATGACTCATTTTATGGAGGGGATGCTATTTGTTTTGAGAGGATTTTGAGAGTGAGAGAGAGGCCCTAGTCGAAAAACATTTCCCTCTTTGATTCCAGAAATCTTCAGATAAGTGATTTAATTGTTTGTCTCAATTACTGCCCTCTTCGGTCCTATTATTGTTTTCAAATGCAGGATTATATGAGAAATCATCAACTCTTGAGAAAACTGTCTCTTCAAATCACATCTTTGTAGAATTGGGAAAGATGGGCAAATCAGGTTTTTTTTGTAAATATCATCTAACTCCATTCATTAGACTTTGCGTAAGTAGGAAAGTACAGACTGTTGCATTCATTTGACTTCTTTTTGTGGAACTCTGGACCATATCTGTGATGAAAAGTAAATAGAAAAAGAAACATTTAACTGAAGAATACGGAGCCTAAACATGTTCACCAGAAATATCTACACGAATGAGATACAGTTTATTTTCTGGCTTCTGATTATCAGGATAGCTGCCTTATTTGTTCCTTTCACTGTACATGTGAGGAGATGGCATTGAATTATAACAAAGATTGTTATGGTCTTCAAACCACTAATAGAGAGCTTATCCAGTTTCGCGAGTTGGATCAGTTGACACGAGGCAGAAAGCTAGAATACATTTGCATTCATTGGTTCGGTGGAGTTTCTTGCTGAAGTATGTTGTGCCACATTATCTCGTCACTGCTTTATAACTGACATATGCCCAATTGCCTTATATACTTTAGAAGCAACTGTCATTTTATCTTGAAGAACAATTAAGTCTTCTGAAGGCTAAATGTTTCCAAGGAAGAAAAAAAAGCCAGACTACAGTTTAATTTATTGAAAGTTATTTATAATTTAGTACTTACTGTCCTGAAAATGCCTGTCCCCTTGGAAATATGATTCAGATGCCCTGAACTGAAGAAACATTTTCCTTTTTCCTGTGTAAAATATGAAACAAAAGACAACTGAAAAACAGTTCATTAAAACAGTTCCTTTGTCCTTTTGACAATGAAAATTGAAAAGAGACATGCCAGTTTTGCTATGTGGGTGGTCCTCTTTCTATGCTAACCTTAACATGACCTCAAAGAAATCACTGAAAGTTATTTGATGGTTCTAGAGAGAATTTAAAAATACGTATTGAAAGGCAACGGTCCCATGAACTCAGAGATTTCAGAAATGCCATGTTTTAAGGAGTTTCCAAAGGCTGAAAGATCTGCCTAAGGACTTCTGCTCTGCCTAGACCACAGTGTACCTGGGACATAGCCTGTTTTCACAGCTGGACACACCTTTCTCTAGTCATGTCATGCTCCTTGGTGATTTGCACCCACTTTTTTCAAGGTCTTCTATAGGCTAATTTTGCCATCAACTGCATGTAATTGGTCTAAGTCAATATATGCATGATACGTATCTGATGAATTTAAAGTATGTTTCCCATGGGAATATCTCTGACATTTATTTTTTGATTCAGTAATTCTAGAACATTCCTGATCTCATGATGTCCTGAACTTCTTCAGAGTGCAGCAAAAAAGATTTATCTATGAAAAAATGAAGACGAGATACTGTATTTTTGGCTTCTTTTAAGTTTCTTATTCTTTTAGAGTTAGTTTTTACTATCCAAGGATTGTCTGAGAAAAGTCCAGTTACGAGAAAAAGTGTTTTTTTAATTAATATTTTGCCAGTCAGACAATTCAGTCTAATAGTTTTGAGAAATGAAAAGTGAACCATGTACTTTTGCCTTTGGTTAACATTTCTCTGTTAAATGAAATTTGATATTGTACCTCTAACTCTATTAAAATGATGCTGTCTAAAACTATCATATGGTAAAAGTCATCCTCTTTTTGTGCTATTATAAAGTATCTTTGTCTAGTTTGGTTGTAGAAAAACCAAAAATAATAAACAAAAGCGCTCTTGTTTTAGTGACACAGCCCTGCTAAGTAGCATATAGGAAACCTTCAGGGATGTTGTCATAAAGTCTAAGGAAATGTATCTTTCTTCTCTAAAATTTCATAATATTTTTAAAAAATCACTTCTACACAGCCTTCCTGTAAAATGGAGTCACTGCAATATGTATTTTTTTAGCACATTGTATAACTTTTGTTATTCATCTTGATATGAATCATGCTTTTAGAATGTTTGGCAGGTCTTTGAATTTAAGTTCCCAAATGAGTATTCAACATAGATTAATTAAGACTGTTATTTCATGGAGTATAAATACAACTGCTTATTAAAACATATTTATTGAAGATAAAAAATTATGTAATAGAAACCAGCTACAGAATATAATATGACTAATGAAAAAGGCAATTGATTACAAATGACATAATTACTGAAGGTTAAGACCTATGCAATTGATATTACTTGCTATTTCTTATGTAGGCTTTAATAAGCATTTTGATCATTATTTAACGTGCGATAACTCATTTATTACATCCAAAAAAGGGTTACTTTCCAACTTGGTACACGTTGCTTTAAGAGTGCTTAGGGGAGTTGAGAAGTTTATAACTTTACCCTTAGGATTGAGGAAGGACGTAGACAAAGAATGTTAATTAAGTATCACCAATTGTATTTTATTTTAGAAAATAGAAGGAAAAAACCAAGGTCTTTGATTGGCACCTTCTGCCAACTTTCTGACAAATGAGGATCCTTACATACTGACAGTGGCCACTCAGTTTCCACAGAGAGGACTGAAGACTGCCATTTGAATTTTAGTCACTTGACCTTTCCTAAGGAATTCCCTAAGAAATAATTTCATTACCATTGTCACCCCAAGGGGGTTTACCGGGAATTAGTAGCCTTTGTTTTGATTCTGGCATTAAAATGGATATTTTCCCCTAACTTCTCTGTGGTTCCTTAGTTTCCACAGTAATGTGATATGCTCCGTGGTGCTGAGAAGGGGGTGAGGCTTAAAGAGGCACAGTCAGTAATTTATGACCTCAGTTTTAGGCTATGGAAATAAGGAATATGTTATGAAGTTAGAATAGTGTGGATAGAATTAAGCCCTTTTCCAGGGCTTAGGGGATCCCAGAGATGGGAATTGGAGCAAGGAAGGACAGAATATGCTGAAGACAGGTGGTTTTTTTTTTGTTGTTTGTTTGTTTTTTTAAATACTATTATAACCTTTATTTTAGGTTGGGGATAAATATGCAGGTTTGTTATATAGGTAAACTGTGTCATGGGGGTTTGGTGTACAGATTATTTCATCACCCAGGTAATAAGCATAGTCCCCAAGAGGTATTTTTTCTGATTCTGTCTTCCTTATACCCTCCACCCTCAAGTAGGACCTGGGTCTGTTGCCCCCCTCTTCGTGTCCATGTATTCTCATTGTTTAGCTCCCACTTATAAGTGAGAACATGCAGTATTTGGTTTTCTGTTCCTGTGTTAGCTTGCTCAGGATAATGACCTCTGGCTCCAACCGTGTTGCTATAAAGGATGTGATCTCATTCTTTTTTATAGCTGCATAGTATTGCATGGTGTATATGCACTGCATTTTCTTTATTTACTCTACCATTGACAGGCATTTATGTTTATGTGATTGTGAGTAGTGCTGCCATAAACATATGCATGCATGTGTCTTTATGGTAGAATGATTTACTTTCTTTTCTGTATATACTCAATAATGGGATTGCTGAGTCAAATGGTAATTTCATTTCAAGTTCTTTGAGGAATCACTACACTGCTTTCCACAATGGGTGATCTAATTTACAGTCCCACTGGCAGTGTATAAATGTTCCCTTTTCTCTGCAACCTCGCCAGCATCTGTTATTTTTACTTTGTGCTTGTAACTATTCTGGCTGGTGTGAGATGGTATCTCATTGTGGTTTGAGTTGCATTTCTCTGGTGATTAGTGATGTTGAATATTTTTTCATATGCTTGTTGGCTGCATGTATGTCTTCTTTAGAAAAGTATCTGTTCATGTCCTTTGTCTACTTTTTAATGGGGTTGTTTGCTTTTGCTTGTACATATTTTAAATTTCTTATAGATTCTGGAAATTAGACCTTTGTTGGATGCATAGTTTGCAACTGTTTTCTCCCGTTCTGTAGATTATCTGTTTACTCTATTGATTCTTTTGCAGTGCAGAAGATCTTTAGTTTAATTAGGCCCCATTTGTAAATTGTTGTTTTTGTTGCATTTGCTTTTGGTGTCTGAAGGCAGCTTTCAGTATATTTTGGTGCATTAGAACCTACTGTTGATAAGTATTTTTCAAGGTGTACAACAATTTGTGTCCTCAAGCAAATGTTTCCTTTGTCCTCTCAAATCCAGTTGTTAACACTGTTCTCCAAAATTCTGTGATTTCTGGATCATTTCCTAAAACAAGCCTCTGTATCTTATTCTTAAATATTGTTTACTGAATTTGTTTTCCTGAAGACTATAAAAGAGTTGGCTTATATCCAATAGTGAAGATAAACTGTACATGAGCTTATATCTATATTCGTGTTCTAGAGGACATTTGGAGAAAAAAACTCATTTAGAAGTTGTATCTTTTAAGATGTAGATATGTACAATATTTCTGCTATAGTTTGATGATATGGATAGGATGGCTTTGATTTTTATTTTTTTTTGAACATACAAGACTTTGCTCTGTAGCCTGGGCTGGAGTACAGTGGTGCAATAATAACTCACTGTAACATTGATCTCCTGGGCTTAAGTGATCCTCCTGCCTCAGCCTCCTGAGTAGCAAGGATTACAGGCATGTGCCATCACACCCAACTAATGAAAAAAATTGTAGAGGTAGAGTCTCAATGTGCTGCCCAGGCTTGTCCTGAATCCCTGGCCTCAAACTATCCTCTTGCCTCAACACCCCAAAATGTTGAGATTGCAAGATGCCACTTGGCCAGCCTTGATCTTACAGTTGACCATAAACATCAGGGGAGTCTCAAAATGATGTTTCTCATGGATGTTAGTCTGGCTACAGCTTTTATTCTCTTGAAGGGGTAGCATTCAGCACAGTTGTGAAAATAATGAAGTGTGTGTTTGTGTAGGTAGTATTCCTGTGCTGCATTTTCTCACTTCTCTCTGGTTCTATTCATTTCTGATGTTATTAGATGTTGGTAGTACTTGTGTTCAGATCACCATAAACATCCCCTCCCTCCTACTTACGCATATGCCAGTTTGTACACACACAGACAAACGTACATATGTATGCACTGTATAGGTAACTTTTATATGTCTAAACTTTCTTCCTCCATGCTTAATTTCTAGTTTAGAAATTTTCTGTTTGATGTTCTCTCTGGGCTTGACTAAAGGTAGGAAACTATTGTATTGATGAAGTTAAGAGCATTCACTTTGAGTTAGACTGCTTTGGGTTTCACTACTTTGACCCCTATTCTAATATTTGTATTTCTACTACTTTGGCAAAACCAGTTTAAATTCTCTAAGCCTCAGTTTCTTTTCTGTAAATTCAGAAATTTTTTTTTTTTTTTTTTTTTTTTTTTTTTTTTT
>NW_016107848.1:318047-363436 GCF_001604975.1 Cebus imitator | reverse complement strand
CAGGGTTTTGCTATGTTGACCAGGCTGGTCTCCAACTCCTAACCTCAGGTGATCCACCCACCTCAGTCTCCCAAAGTGGTGGAATTACAGGCATGAGCCACCGTGCCTAGCCAGTTTATATCCTATTCTTAAAGGACACAACAACCTTTAAAATGTCATCTTTGAATTTATAAACCATTCATTTGAGGACATGCACAAGTAGAGGCCCCTAATTCTATTGACATCCAAAAGACCCCAGTCAATGATAGTCTAGTTCAGCTGCTCAGATTTAAATTTCAGGTCTGGGAGGCTACTGAATTATTCTATCAACTTATGTATTTCTGAAATATGGCTTATAGCTAATTGTTACATCCTGGCTTGCACTGAGAGGTTTTGGTATCAATTAGATGTAATATGGGGTGGAGTTTAAAAGAAACCAAATTTTGGTGAGAAGGAAATGTTGGAACTAGAACAAACCAAATGTGTCTTTTGGATTGATGAGACAACCAGTTTCAACTTCAGAAGGACATTTGTAGATCAGTGACTCTGTGTAGTCTCTTCTGGAGACACAGCCAAGAACTCTTCCTTTAAAAATGTAATACACTAGTAAGAAACTTAAGGGTATTAAAAGCTATTAGGGTGGGACGGGGAAACTTATGGCAATAGCACATCAGCAAATGGCAATGGAAATAACCTTTATATTTTTCAGTTTTCATATTTGGGCCTCTGGTCATCCCTCTGACATTGACAGATGACAGAACCTGTACTTCATTCAGACAATTTTCACAGATAGAGCACAGGTCTATGTCAGACTTGTCTTATAGAAAATGCTACTATGTGTTTTGAAAATGAGCTTTGTGAACACCCACAAAATATATTTCTGAGTGGAAAGAAATATGGCAACTGTGGTTCAGTGGAACGCAGACAACCTTTGAAATGAGAAAGCTTGGTGTGAATATTAACTTTATTGCTTAGAATCTGGGTAGGGCTGGAAAAGAGGAATTTTACTGAGCCTAAATTTCTCTACCTGAAAATTAGAGTTGATAGTGCTTAATTCTGGGGTTCCTGTAAGGCTTAGAGGTTAATGTCTAGCTTCATGAATAGTAGACAACTAATAAATGGTAACTGTTATTATTAATAATATAGAATTAATATAATTTATTTATATGATGTTAGGCAATAAAGTGATTCAGGTAAGAGAATTTCGAGGAATAGAAGCTTTCCTCCTGAAATGCTAAGCTTTTAATTTAAAAGTTGTCTAAAAGAGGTAAGGTAGAATCTCATTGTAGTTTTATTAAAAATGTAAATAAATAAATTACTATTATTATTATCTTTGTAGAAACAGGTCTTGCCATGTTGCCCAGGCTGATCTCAAACTCTTGGGCTTAAGTGATCCTCCTGCCTCAGCCCTGCAAAATGCTGGAATTATAGGCATGAACCACTTCACCCAGTCCTCAATGTGGTTTTGTTTTTTTCATTTCCCTGATGATTAGTGATGCTGAGCGTCATTTTATATGCTGTTGCCATTTGTATTTATTCTTTGGAGAAATATCTGTTCAGATCTTTGATCTATTTTGAATCAAGTTGTTTCTGTGTTATTTTAGGAGTTCTATATATATTCTGGATATTAATTTCTTTTATGAGATAATTTCCAAATATTTTCTCTGATTCTTCAGGTTGCCTTTTTACTCTCAATATTGCTTTTTAATGTACAAATTTAAAAAATCTTTATAAAGTTCAATTTGTCTATTTTTTTCTTTGGTTTCCTGTGCTGTTGGTGTCATATCCAATAAATTATTGCCAAATCTAATGTTGTAAAGCTTTGACTCCATATTCCCTCCTAAAAGTTTTATAGTTTTAGGTTTTATGTTTAGATTTTTAATCCATTTTGAGTTAATTTTTATTTATGGTATTAGGTAAGGGTCCAACTTCATTCTCTTGCATGTGGATATCCAGTTTTCCCAGTAGCATTTGTTGAAAAGACTGTTATTTCTCCGTTAATGGTCTTAACACTCTTGTCAAAATCACTTGACCATATATTCTATTTCAATGGTTTATATGTCTGTCTTTATGCTAATGCCACACTGATTTGATTACTGTAGTTTCATAATAAATTTTGAAATCAGTGCATGTTTTCCAGCTTTGTTCTGGCTTTTCAGGATTATTGTGGCTATTTGGGGTTCTTTGAGATTCCATATGAATTTTAGGATGGATTTTTCTATTTCTGCAAAATACATCATTGGGATTTTAATGGGGATTGCACTGAATCTGTACATTGCTTTGGGTAGTATTGACATCTTAACATATTGAGTCTTCTAATTCATGAACATAGGCTATGTTTCCATTAATTTGTATCTTCTTTGATTACTTTCAACAGTGTCTTGTGGTTTTCATTGTACAAGTCTTTAATTTCCTTGGCTAAGTAATTTCCCAAGTATTTCTTGATGCTATTGTAAATGGAATTAAAAAAAATAATTTCCTTTTGAAATTGTTAATTGTTGGTGTATAGAAAAGCAACTAATTTGTGAGTATTGACTTTATATTCTGCTACTTTACTGAATTTGTTTAATAGTTCTGACAGTTATTTTGTGTGTGAAATTTTGAGGGTTTCTATATAAGATCATATCATCTGCAAATAGAGGTAATTTTACTCCTATCTTTCCAAATTGAATACCTTTTATTTCTTTTTCTTATCTAGTTGCTGTGGCTAAAATTTCCAGTACTATGTTGAATAGGAAAGGCAAATGTGTGTATCTTTGTCTTGTTCCTGATCTTAGAGAAAGAGAAACAGTGTTTAGTCTTTTAACGCTGAGTATGACATTCCCTGAGGATTCTCCATATGTGGCTTTTATTATGTTGAGGTAGTTCTTTCTATTTCTAGTTTGTTGAATTATTTTTTTAATCATGAAAAGGTGTTGAATTTTGTCAAGCACTTTTTCTGCATCTATTCAGATGATCATATGTTTTTTCTCCCTTATTCTGTTACTGTAGTAGATTACTTTGAGTTTCATATGCTGAACCATTTTTGCATTTCAGGCATAAATCCCACTTGGAGACAGTGTATAATCTTTCTAATATGTTGCTAAATTTGGTCCAGGGTTTTGGTAAAGATTTTTGCATTAATATTCATAAAGGGTATTGGTAGTTTTCTTTTTTGTAGTGTTTTTTGCTTTGGTATCAGGGTAATGCTGGCCTCATAAAATGGGTCAAGAAGTGTTCCATCCTCTTCATTTTTATTGAAATATTTTGAGAATAACCTGTGTTCATTCATCTTTAAATATTTGGTAGAATTCACCAGTAATGCCATCAGGTCCAGGGCTTTACTTATTGGAGATTTTTGGTTACTAACTCTATCTCCTTCCTAATTACCGTTATGAGACTATTCAGATTTTTTATTTCTTATGATTTAGTCCTGTTAGATTTTGTGTTTCTAGGAAATTGTCCATTTTATCTAAGTTATCTAATTTATAGGCACGCAGTTGTTCATAATACTGTCTAACAGTCCTTTTTATTACTATAGAATCACTAGTAATGTCTTCACTTTGCCTCAGATCTTAGGAGTTAGAGCATTTTCTCTTTTTTCCTTAGTCCATCTGGCCAAATGTTTTTAAATTTTGTTGATCTTTTCAAAGAATCAACGTTTGATTTTATTGATTATACATTATTTTTCTATTATCTATTTCACTGATCTCTGCTGTGACCCTTATCTCCTTCCTTCTACCTTTAGGTTTAGTTTCTTCTTTTTTTACTTTCATAAGTTATAAAGTTGATTTGAAATCTTCCTGTTTTTTAATGTAAGCATTTGTAGCTATACATTTCCTCCTTAGTGTGTCCTTCACTGCGTCTCATGAGTTTTGGTATGTGTGATTTCAGTTCCATTTGTCTCTAAGTATTTTGTAACTTTCCTCATGATTTCTTCTTTGATTCATTGGTTGTTTAAAACTGTATCATTTAATTTTCACAAGTTTTTGAAATTTCTAATATTTTTTCTTTTATTGATTTCCAACTTTATACTGCTGGAGTCAGAGAAGATAATTTTATATTAATCTTTTTAAATTTATTGAGACAATTTCTGGCCACATATATTATTTATACAGGCAAATATACTATGTGCACTTGAGAAGAATATTGTTGTTGAGTGTTCTGCACATAATTTTAGATATAGTTGACTTATTGTGTTCTTTAAATTCTCTATTATTTCTGTCTGATTGTTTATTCATTATTGAGAGAAGGGTATTGAAATTTTAAAGTATTATAGGTAGAAGCATCTATTTTTCCCTGCAGTTCTGTCAGATTTTGTTTCATCTTTTTGTTACTAGAAGGGTAAATGTTTATAGTATCTTTTTGCTGTATTGAAACTTTTAATGTGTCTTTTTTGTCTCATAAACTTTTTGATTTAAAGTCTATTTTGTCTGATATGAGAATAGCCACTACTCCTGTCTCTTAGTTACTTTCTCTAAACAGTATGTTTTTCCATCCTTTCACTTTCAATCTATGTATGCCTTTGGATCTTAACTGATTTTCTTTTGGATAGCATATAGTTGGATAATATGTTTTTATTCATTCTGCCAAGCTGCCTTTTGATTGGAGAGTTAAATCCATTTACACTTCAATTAACATCTGGTAAAAACGGACTTTTGTCATTTTGTTGTTTGCTTTCTATATGCTTTATAGCCTTTTGTCTGTCACTTCTCACATTAGTGTCTTCTTTTGTGTTAATTTTTTTATAGTAAAATGTTTAACTTCCTTTTTTATTCCTTTTGTGGATATTTTATTGGTATTGTTGTTTGTGGTTACCTTGGAGATGACATTTAACATCCTAAAGCTATGGCAGTCTAATTTGATTTTATACCAGCTTAACCTCAATAACATATGATGCTTCTTTAATCGCTCCATTTAGCCATTTTAGTTGTATGCACAAAATTATATGTGCATACATGTAATCACAAAATTATATGTGCATACATCATGTGCCACGAAATGTAAACTAATAATACTTTTAAATGTACTGATCTCTTCAACTATGTGTAAAACAAAATGTGCAGTTATAACAAAAGGTTATAATACTACTTGCTCTTAGACTAATAATTTTTTTAACATATTAGCCTCTTAAATCATATAAAAAAGTGAAGTTTTAAGTCATGTTAAGATAATATTCACTTTTATAATTATCCTTGTATTTATTTTTATTGATATCTTATTTTTTCATATGGCTTTGAATCACTGTCATGATTTTTTTCATTTTACCCTACAGAACTCCTTTGAGTATTTCTTGTAGGGCAGGTTTAATGGTAATGAACTCCCTTAGTTTTGTATATCTAGGAATGCCTTAATTTTCTCCTCACTTTTAAAAACAGTTTTGCTGGATGTTGCTGAATTCTTGGTTGATTTTTGTTGTTGTTGTTATTTTGTTTTGCTTTTAGGACTTTAAATATATTGGCTCACTGCCTTCTGGTCTCAAAAATTTCAGATGAGAAATTTGATAATAATCTTATTGAGAGTCCCTTGTATGTGAAGAGTTGTTTCTCTCTTGTCACTTTCAAGATGCTCTCTTTGTCTTTGGATTTTGAAAGGTTAATCATATTGTGTCTCAGTGTGAGTATCTTTGAGTTCATCTTACTTGGAGATTGTTGAGCTTGCTGGATGTTTATATTGATGTCTTTTATCAAATTTGAGACATTTTCAGTCATCATTTCTGAAAATATTCTCTTCTCTTTTCTCTTTCTCATTTCTTTCTGGGACTCCCACAATGCAGATGTTAGTCTACTTCATTGTGTCCCACAGGCTTTTAAGGTTCTGCTCATGTCAATCATTTTCTTTCTGTTCCTCACACCTGATAATTTCTATTGTCTTATCTTATTGATTTTTCGATTCTTTCTCCTGCTTGCTCTAATCTGCCTTTGAATTTATCTAATAAGTCTTTCATTTCAGTTATGGTGCTTTTTACCTCCAGAACTTCTTTTTGGTTTCTTTTTAGGTTTTATCTTTATTGCTATTTCTATTTTGTTCATACATCATTTTCTTGACATCCTACATATTTTCCTAGTTTTTTGAGCACCTTTAATCTAGCAGAACTGCTACAGGTCTTTTTTATGGACAGTTCCTGTTTATTTATTTTTTGTCCCTTTGAATGAACTATACTTGCCTATCTGTGTGCTTCTAATTGTTTTTGTTGAGAACTGGACATGAGAATCTAATAATGTAGTAACTCTCCAAATCAGATTCTCCTTACCCAGAGTTTGATTTTTTTATTGGTTTTATTTTTATTGTCATAGTCTGCCTCTGTGGCAAATATTAGTCTAAGGTATAAACCTAAGGTTTTGTCAGCTCTTTTCTGATCCTGTGCCTTTCCCTAGTCATGCATGATCGTTTTCTAATTTTCCCTGTATATGCAGTTTCTTTTGAATGTCCTACGATTCAGTGTCTGGCTTCCAAATGAGAAAAAGGAAAATGAAGTAGGGAAACAAAAGAGGGGCACTTATCCTTTAAATTCTTTGGAGTCACTTCAGCCAAAAAGAGTGGGACTTGCAATAAGAGATTGTGGGGGTGGTAAAACAATGTAGACTCCCTCCCCTTCATCTGTACTTCTGTGATCAAATGCAGTAGTCAGCAATGAGAGCACAAATCATTACTAGTTGAAGGATAGAATTTTTGGCCCACCCCGACTTCCTTAAGATGTATGCAAATTACTCCAGGATCATATGCACAGTTGCCTGTTATAGGGCTGGTGGTGAGAGTGGGTGGGTGCTGTGCTAAAAGCTGAATTAATCGGTAACTAAGCAGCTGATTACCCAAGCTTTCCCCTAAAAGTTGCAAGACTTCACAATTCCAAAATAATGACATTAACAGATTGCGCCAGTGCAATTGTTGTCTATGTGGGGAGACAGATTCCTGGTGTTTCCTATTCCACCATTGTCCCAGAATCCTCTCCAGAGTGGCTACTTTTGGGAAAACCTTAGCTTCATTTTTAAATGATCATTCTTACAGTAAAGAAACATGCAGAACTTTAGCTTTAAAAAGTGAATGTATATAGTAGAGAAACGACATATTGGGCAAATTACTTCTGTTGACGAGACCATTTAAGGGTGGTCTCTCCTGGATAATTAGACTGGCTTCCTGCTCAACCCCACAGTTTGCTGCTGTATCCTCTATAATCCATTGCATGCTGTTGTTCCCCCTTGAAGAGCTAGAGCAAGCCTATCATATTACATCTGAGTGTATTCTGAAGCGTTGTGCTCAAGCTCTATTTCTCAGTATTTGAGAGTTCCATAGGAGTGATCTAGGGGGATGTGATTAGTAAGAAAGTGGCCAAGAAGTCAGACCTACCCCTCTTTTTACTTCAGTAAGAGTAACTAAACTAGTATCTGTTTAAATAATAGGATTTCATATGAGATTTCATTTGAAAAGGAGGAATTCTTGGCTTAACGACATCTGAGGAGTTAAGTGGAAAATACTTTATCCAGTAAATATTTGGTCTGGAGAAGATGGGGAAATTACCACAATAAAATCCGAAACTAGTAACGACATTCACCATCTGTCCTCCTCTGTCATTTCTAACTAAATGAGCTCAAATACTAACCCCTGAAGAAACCACCTGTAATCATTCCAACACATAAGAATTTTTCTTGCTTCTTCTTCTGATCACTGATGGAGACATCATTACATTGGACAAGCTAGGTTGATGGCTATAACAAGCAACTCCAAGTCTCAGTGGCTTATCACATGATAAAGATGATTTCTTTTTTAGGCAAGTTTCAGAGCCAATATTCTTGGCCTGGTGGCTCTGTTGGCTGCTCTTCTTAATGAGGAACTTGGATTCTTCCACCAAGGCATCCCGTAGGCCCACTCAGAGGCCTCTGATGGAGACTCTGCAGTCAATAGAGCAAGAAGTGACAGTGTGAAGATTTCACTGGGCATTTGAAGAGCCAGGCTTAGAATTGACATATTTGACTTTCTTCCACATCCTTTTGGTCATCATTAGACATATTGGCCCGTGCAGATACAAAGAGAAATAGGAAATGTAGAATTCTTTGGTGACCAAAAGGAAAATAAAATTATTTGTTGAACACATATAATGATCTTTTCCAATGCCATTAACTCACCCTTGTCCACATACTGCCTTGGGGTACAATTTCCTGTGTGTTCACCTTAAATCTTCAACTACATTTCAAGCTCCTAAAGGTAGGAGTTATGCTTTATATGGTACTACTTGGAATCCTTAAATTGCCCAGGTAGTCTAAAATACTATAAAAACAAACTCAATGATAATTTAATACCTTAAAGAATATGCACTTTTTTGGCCTCAAAATAGCCTTGGGAAGGTGTTACAGTTCAGCAGCAGCTCTCATCACTAGGCCATATTTCTGGGATATAGGCTAATGCAACTTTATTATCCTTAGGGTTACTTTGGGTATGGCCATTCCAGCCAGCAGAAAGAATGAAACAGTATAGAGAATATGTGTGCAAGTTTCAATGGATCAAGCTGGGAAGAAGCACATACCATTTGCATTCACATTCCACTGGTAAGAACTCAATAACATGGCTATACCACACTGTAAAAGGCAGGAGGATTAGAAATGTAATTTTTAGCTGGATAGCTACACTCCAGTTACAACTAAGTTGGTATGGAAGAAAAGGATAATGAATGTTGGTGAAAAATGTCAACTTTCCCCACAGAGGATGAGGGAAATTGTGTTCAATTTTAACAATTCTTCAAATTAGGTATTTTCATTCCCTCTTTCTGAGGTTAGAACTGATATTGAGAGGTGAACTAATAGGTTCAATGAGACACAACTAATAGGTATTAACACAGGGAGTTGCACCCAGTTCTTCTTGCTCAAATTCCCTTCTTATATTCTATACTATCCTGTGTCTTGCCTATAAGAGTGATCCTTTATCATCATTTGATCTCATTTGCTGTCTTAATTCTTCTTAACCCTCTTCTTTCTACTTCCCTTGCCATTTTCAAGTGTAATGATATACAAAAAGTGATTCCTGTTGGGCATTCAACACTATACTCCAATGTACTTGGTTCTCTGAAGGTAAAAATGTAAGTTACACTAGACTCTTCCTTCAGTTTTGACACATTCTATTTTTATTTTGTCATAGTCAATTGGCTATAACATATTTCTCATTATGGTTGTCTATAATGGTGAACATATATCTACTAAACACTGATTTCTCCGGAATAAGCGGTGGAAGGATAGAATACTCAGTTCTTGCCCACACTGAGAAACATGAAATTCACAGTGGACAGTGGGTACTTAGGGAATGCTAAGGAGGGAACACCAAGGAAGCATATTCTTGATTATGCTGTTTTTCTTTGGTGGTATTTTGTTGTTGTTGTTTGTTTGTTTGTTTTAAATTCTTTTAGTAAGAGGTTTTTTTTTTCCTTTGGGTCTCATTCTGCTGTGAAGCTGCTATGGAAAGTGCTGTCATAAGTCATAACACAACACCACAGGAGGGATAGGGATTAATTAAGCAATGCTGGGCTTAGTTTGTAAGCCCAGGGTTCCAATCTTTCAAAGACTTGGTATTTTATAGATGGTCCTAATAAGAAAGCAAAGAGGGGCAAGAGAAACTCTCTCCGTCTCTTCCTCTCTGATGAGCATATGCAGCTACACGCTCTCATTCACACAAACATACTTTTCAAGTCACTGTATTTAGGAGTCTAAATACACATAAAAATAGCCTTGATTCAGAGATAATTCTGTCATTTACTAGCTGTGATTGATTCATTGAACTTTTCTAAGCCTCAGTGTTCTCATTCATAAAGGGGGATACCATTTGCACTTATTTCATAGAGTAGTTTTATAATGTTTTGATCATATATGTAAATTGCTTATTACATTTTAACTGTATTATTTTTGTCCCTTAAGTCCAAAATGTCTAAAATCTTCTCAAACCTATACCATTTCAGATTAGTGAAAAGCTGCATGGGCTGTTTTTTTTTTTTTTTTTTTTTAAATAAAAACTTTTTTTTTTTTTTTTTTTTTTTTAACATTATAATTTTAGGGTCACCATATTCTTTGATTCAAGCCACATTTAGCCTGAATTCATCAGAATATAACTAAAATAATTGTCCATTTATTGTTCCTGTAGTTAGTCAATTAGATACTATTGCACACATAACTATCTGGTAATGCAGTAGTTTTGTGAAATTCCACAATCTTGAAATAAAATTTCCAATGTTTTGATTCTGAGTGGAATAAGAAGACAGGCCCATGGGCTTCTCATGGAGGAGGTCTTTGTTGGAACCCAGATACCACCATTAATTAGGCAGAATGAAGAAGAAAGATGCCAAAACCCCCAGATAATCTTAGAAATTTCCCATATGTAAGTTCTTATGTCTGTTGGAAATAATAGAGATTTATTCTGTTTGAGATCAAATTTCCTCTAATGCAATGTTGTACACTGTTGGAGAAGATTAGTAGGCTTCACAATTCATAGCAATGTTCTTTCTAGAAGGCCGAAGGGTGTTGACAATGGAAAGTTTTTTAGGGTGACTAATGCTCTTCATGAATAAACTAGATCCTTAAGTTTTCCTCTAAAGGCTGGAAATCTTTACCAAAACCTCTCTTAGGAAAACTGATGTAAGTTTTTCTTAAGGTCCACACAGAAACCTAGATTTTAAAGTTAGACCTGAGATCCAGTTTCAACTAAAATATATTGGGACCCTTTATCTGTTGAGTTTTTTCTTAGAAGCTTTTAGATCCTTCATGTTATTGTCTTCACTGATTATACATTCTAATCAGATGACTCTACTAATGTGTCATTTACTTTGCAAATTGAAACATACCACTCTTTTCCTTTGATTACCTGTTATAAACCATCCTTTATGTACATTAGAAAAATCACAAATTATTTTCTTGATCCAGACCTCATAAAAGAAAGATTGACTCATCGATGTTCGAAGACCATTTCAAGCAGCACCGTTCACTGGTTTGCTGTAAACTTCAGGCCACTTCAGGGATTGCTGTGCTAAAGTTCTTAGGTCTGACTTTCAAGGGAGCTGATACCCCAAGACTAGAAGCACTTGCGAAACAGAAGGAATGAACAATAAAGAATATAAACTTGGCTTAGTTTTTCTTTCTGTATCATTTGAAATATCTCTTTAGCTACATAAAATGGAAAAAATTAAAGACAGACAAGGATCCAACCTCTGATGTTATTTCAGTGGAGAGGAAAACGTGGAGACTTTACTGCTCTGCCAGTTTAGCAGAAATACTGGAAGTCTGTCGATCAACTGGAGGATTCTTTCTTGTCTTGGCTTGTTTTGGAGCTGGTACAAAAGTTGATAGTCTTAGCCCTGTTTAATTTATGTAGCTTCAGAAAGAAAGGTTGTCAGGGCCCACATGATGAAGAAAGAGGAAGAAAAGCAAATGAGACTGGGGACAGGTCTAAACCTCCTCCAGCAGTATTGTCATCTTGCTTATCAGGTAAGAAGAAAAACAGATTAAAGCAAGTTCTTTGTTTCCAAATTCCAGGCTTGCAAAGGATGTATTATGATATTCATTTCAAAATATGGTTACATCTTGAAAGAATTTTTGTTAGAAAGGCATATTATCTTTAACAATGAAGCAAGGAAAAAAGCTTGGTGCATTACTGTAGACTCTTAAAATACCTTAGCAGATCTTACTTTATATATATCTTTTTACATTAGCATTCAAAAATCCTTGGCAAGAACAATAGGAATGGTTCAAAGTTCAGTTCATAATCATAAACAGACTTCTCCTCCATTTCCCCCGTCACGGTTTTAGTTTTTATGAGTGTATTTTGAGGGTGTGGAGAGAAGAGAAAGGGGTCACATTTAAACATTTCCCTTCTCTCTTCCCCAGGATGAGCTCTAATTTTATAATAGGATAGTTTTATTCAGACTTAACTACTTTGGTTTTGGTTCTGAATGATAATCGTAGAAAATATAAAGTAACATTTTAAAAGCTCATACTGTGAAAGAAAGGAATAGTACAGCTTAGTAAAAGCATATGTTGCTAGTGGGACCTCACAACCACATTCAAATTACGTTCTTGCCAAATCACGTTATGTTTCTAAAGCTCCTTATTTAAATTTCCCAAGTGAGGTTCATATGGCATGTTCTGTGTTTTTGCTATATACTATTGAAGGGAGGTCCTTAGAAATCTTTCCCCTTAAGAACCAACTTTTTCTTTTCTAACTAAAGGTCCTAATTAAACCTAGTTTACATTTATGGGATACAGGACTCCATGCCACTGACAACAACAGAAAAAAAAAAAAAAAAAAAAAAAAAAACACATCTGCTCTTGGCACTGTTGGGGTTGTAATAATGGCCCGTGGAGCAATGGAGCAGCAGTGCCTACAGTCAGCGCCTGCCAACATTTGCTGTGGCTATATGTAGAGGAGTTAGGTTCCATCATGATCAGCATTTGCAGGACCTTGAAAAGCCGTCTAATCAAGTCCCAGTCTCAAAGAAAGAATGCATTAAAATCACTCCAGGGCTATGTATTCTTTTATTTAAAAGATTAAAAATACGAAGTCACTGCGTTTCAGTGCTTTACAAAATCTGGAGTAAGGAATTCATCATGAAGTTGAATGTCTCCAGTTTATGTATATGTTTGCTCTCACATTTCAAGACAGTTTCTCTGTAGCCTTCTGTTCTGTTCAGAAAGTCTGATTCTTTTTGGTCTCTTTTAGGCTCAGTTTAATCATTATTTATGATTGCAACAGTTCTCCTTTGGTACGTCTGAGTTATTTACAACTTAATTATTCACTACAATGAATAAAATAATTTTCCTCCTCTCCTCCCCATCATCTTGATACTGTTTACCCATCTGAACTTAAAAGCAAACCACACTGAATGTTTGGCTTGAATTAAGCTTGGAACTGTTATGACATAGAGGTCTTTCTGAATCACTTTCTGATATACAGAACATAGCCAGAGAGAGAGAAGGGTCCATGCTATGGATGACACAAAATATAGTGTACTTAAATGTACCCCTACAGAACGCATTATAGATATGGTTCTGTAAGGTCCTGACATTTATTTCTAATCTCCCAGCCCATCTTCTTTATGCCTTATCCCTTAAATTTGGATTTAAAAAAAAAAAACCTTGTACAAGATAAAATAATAGTTTTGTTCTTTCCTGGATAAATCTCTCTTATTTGTTTAGCATCTGCTCATTTTCTAAGAGCTTTACCTGGTTTTCATTTTCTGCTTATGTCCATGGGGCTTTCTTATTTTGTTCAAATTTTATTTAAAATAGGTAGATATTTTTCTTCTAAACAGTATAATGCTGTGGTTATGAGCACAGACTATCTAGACCAAATCCTGGCTCTCCGATTTTAGGTAATTTACTTAGCTTTTCCATATCTCAGTTTCTTAATCTATAAAATGGGGACAGAAATGATCCTTAATACTTAGGGTTGTTAAAAAGATTTAATGGATTATTGTATTTCATGCACTTACTACTGCTCATGGCCATAGAAGGCTCTCTATTTTAATATCACTGTTGTCATTCAACTGTATTACTCTGTAAAATATCTGGCTTCTTTTGCTATCTGCACAGCGTGACATTATCTGTCTGCCTTTAATGCAAGTGCTCTGTGTTCTGCCTTTCTGTTCTGGCCAAAAGAGAGTCCTGCCCATGTTACAGCAATGAAAGGGGATGTGTACTTGGTTCTTTTTCTTGGGAAGAATAATGTCCTGATTTGGGTTGGACAAGTTTGAAGATGAACTCTTTCTTCCTAATGCTGAAAGATACCAAGGCTGTGTTTCTTCCTGTAAATTACTAATAAACACTTTTTCCAGTAATTCTAGTCATACCACCTTCCTCTGAGGGGGGCTATACTTGAATAAAACAATTTGCATATGGACAAATATTTTTTTTCCCAATAATCGATTTATTGAGCGTTTGCCCTATAACTTCTCATTCTTCTATCTTTGTTGAGACTCAAGTATAAAAGTATAATATTTTTTGAGATGGAGTCTCTCTCTGTTGCCCTGGCTGGAGTGAAGTGGTATGATCTCTGCTCACTGCAGTCTTCACCTCCCAGGTTCAAGGGATTTTCCTGTCTCTGCCTCCCAAGTAGCTGGGATTACAAGCATGCGCCTTCATGCTCAGCAAATTTTTGTATTTTCAGTAGAGACAGGGTTTCATCATGTTGGCCAGCCTGGTCCCAAACTCCTGTCCTGAGATAATCTGCCCACCTCAGCCTCCCAAAGTGCTGAGATTAAAGGCGTGAGCCATTGCACATGGCCTTTGTATCACTTTCAGTGTCCCAGATAATATGAGGAGAATATCCTATCAGTTAAGTTGCTATTAAAAAATTTGAGGTCAAGAGGCTGACCAGAGGTACCCAGTGCTTACCTCCTTCACAGAGAAGGAGCAAAACATAAATAATCACAGGTCTAGAGTATCTAAGCGAGAACATTAGAATACAGAAAAGAAGTGACAGAGACCCTCTGAGGCACAGAAACTTGAGATAGAAGCATACAAAGGGAAGTGAAGCAGCTGGCCAGGATTGGCTCCAAGTCAATGGAGACTCCCCACTATGTGGGAAAGGTAAACAGGAGATCCACAGAAGTCTGCAATTCTACCACAGTCATGTGCAATGGGATAGGAAGGTGCCTTGGGTCCACACGATTGCATTATTCCAGAGAGGAAATTTATCCTGGTGCCCTTCTAACCTGCCCAGGTCCCAGGCTGTTGTAGTACAGCACCATTTTGAAAGGAGAGCAACAACCAGACTACACCATGCCCTGAAACCCATACTGCATTTCCACATACCTGAGGTTCTGCAAGCACCCTCTCATATCTACCCAGAGGGCTGCAGTGTTATAAGACCAGCTGGACCTAGTGGTGCTGCTTCATCCCTGGCATTTGAACCCATGGAGTACCCTACACCCTGGGAAACCAGCAGTCAAGCACATCTGGAAAGCTGTTCCCAGGTTATAGGGAGCTGAAATCTACATTTCCCAGTCTGGCTGCCTGGGGCCATTGTCACCCACAGTGACTATGTCCCCTCCAGCACACTGATGGCCCACTGGTGGCCTCCACAAACAACCATGGCCTAAGTAATTGAGAAAGTTGCAGGTATCACTAACATGGATTACAGCCAAAGAAATCACCCAGAGGCCCAAGGATTGGCTCATTGCTACTACTGCCCCCACAGATGCCCTGTATAGGTTTAGGTCCCTGAAAACCTGCCTGCCTACTTTGCCCATTGCTATGCATTCCAGCATCTAAACAGGCTACCTGGAGGCCCAAAGACTGATCTACCCAGATGTGCCATCACTGGTGACCATGTATTCCCAGGAGCCTGAACATTGTTAAGTGAACACATATTTGCACTTCAGGAGTTTCAGAAGAAAAGATGAAACAAGACATAGAAAATGTGTTTAACGAAATAACTAAAAAATTCCCAAGTTTGGGAAGAGACATAGATATCCAGATACAGAAAGCTCAAATATCCCCAAATAAATTTAACCCAGAAGGTCTTCTCTGAAGCATATTATAGTCAACCTGTTAAAAGTAAAGGACAGAGAGAGACTTCTAAAAACATCAAGAGAAAAACATCAACTTATATGAGGGAACTCCCATCAAACTAACAGATTTCTCAGTGAAAACCTTCTAGGACAGGACATATTGAAATAATATATTCACAATATAATAACGTCCACCTCCTTGGCTCAAGTGATCCTCCCAGCTCACCTCCCTGAGTAGCTAGAACTAAGGCACACATCACCATGCCCAACTAATTTTTGCATTTTTTATAGAGACAGGGTTTTGCATGTTTCCCAGGCTGGTCTCAACTCGTGAGCTCAAACAATCTGCCTACCTCAGGTATTACAGACATGAGCCACCATGCCAAGCCTTTTTTATTTCTTTCTTTCAGGACTGTGAATATATTATTTGAATAAGGGACCTGAGATTGCACGATTGCATTCCAGCCTGGGTGACAGAGCCAGACCAGACCATGTCTCAAAAACAAACCACAAACAAAAAAATCTGTGAACCAAGAATATTACACCCAGCAAAACTATTATTTAGAAATTAAGGAGAGTTAAAGTCTTTTCCAGACCAGCAAAAACAGAGAAAATTTATCACCCTAGGCTGGCCCTACAAAAAATGCTTAAGGGTGTTCTACATGTGGAAGTAAAAGGATGATAGTTACCATCATGAAATCACACAAAAGTATAAGCAAACTTCATTTTATTGTACTTCACAGATAATGCATTTTTTACAAATTGAAAGTTTATGGCAATCCTGCATTGAACCAGTCTATTGGTAACATTTTTCCAACAGTATGTGCTCACTTTGTATCTCTTGTCCATATTTTGGTAATTCTCACAATATTTCAAACTTCTATTATTTTTTCTGTTATGGTAATATGTGATTAGTGATTTTTGATGTAACTTTTTTTGCGGATGTGATAGGAATAGTAAGAAAAGTAGAAGTAGAGCATGAGGATGTGACTGAGTTGTTGCAATATCTTGATACAACTTGAAAGGAAAAGAATTTACTTCTTGTGGATGAGCAGAAAGATGGGTTCTTGATATGGAATCTACAACGGGTGAAGATGCTGTAAACACTTAAAATGACAATAGCAAATTTAGAATAGTACATAAACTTAGCTGACAGAGCACAGGCAGGATTTATCAGGATTGACTTTAATTTTCAAGGCAGTTCTACTATGGGTAAAATATTATCAAACAGCATCACATGCTACAAAGAAATCTTTTGTGAAAGGAAGAGTGAATTGATGCAGCATACCTAATTTGTTTCTTATTTTCATAAATTGCCACAACAACTCCAATCTTTAGCAACCACCATCCTGGATCAGTTAGCAGCCATCAACAATGAGGCAAGATCCTAGACCAGCAAATAGATCATGACTCACTGAGGGGTCAGGTGATTGTTGGCATTTTTGAGTATTTTTAAGTTATGAGTTCTTTTGTGTATTTAATACAAATTTTATAGTTTTCAAAAACATGTCTATTTTATTTTTGGCTATATTTACTCTTTTTTTAAATTGTACTTTAGGTTATGGAATACATGTGCAGGTCATGTAGGATTGTTGCATAGGTACATACATGGCAATGTGATTTGCTGCCTCCATTCCCCCATCATCTATATCTGGCATTTCTCCCCATGTTATCCTTCCGCAAGCTCCCTACCCCTGGCTGTTCCTCCCCTTGACTCCCCCACCAACAGACCCCAATATGTGATGCTCCCCTTCCTGTGTCCATGTGTTCTCATTGTTCAACACCTGCTTATGAATGAGAACATGTGTTTGATTTTCTGTTCTTGTGTCAGTTTGCTGAGAATGATGGTTTCCAGATTCATCCATGTCCCTACAAAGGACATGAGCTCATCATTTTTTTTATGGCTGCATAGTATTCCATGGTGTATATGTGCCACATTTTCCTTGTCCATTCTATCATTGATGGGCATTTGGGTTGGTCCCAGGTCTTTGCTATTGTAAACAGTGCCACAATGAACATACGTGTGCGTGTGTCTTTATAATAGAATGATTTATAATCCTTTGGATATATACCCAGTAATGGGATTGCTGGGTCAAATGGAATTTCCATTTTTAGGTCCTTGAGGAATTGCCACACTGTCTTCCACAATGGTTGAAGACATCTTCTCCAGCATCTGCTGTCTTCTGATTTTTTAGTGATAGCCATTCTAACTGGCGTGAGATGGTATCTCAATGTGGTTTTGATTTGCATTTCTCTAATGACAAGTGATGATGAGCATTTTTTCATATGTTTCTTGGCCCATATATGTCTTCTCTTGAAAAGTGTCTGTTCATGTCCTTCGCCCACTTTTGAATGGGTTTGTTTTTTTCTTGTAAATCTGTTTTAGTTCTTTGAAGTTTCTGGATATTAGCCCTTTGTCAGATGGGTAGATAGCAAAAATCTTTTCCCATTCTGTTGGTTGCCAGTTTGCTCTAATGATTGTTTCTTTTGCTGTGTGGAAGCTCTGGAGTTTAACTAGATCCCATTTGTCTACTTCTGTTGAGCATTTTTTCATTAGGAAAAAAATGCTATTGTACAGTTAATAGACTACAGGATAGGATAAACATAGCTTTTATATAAAACTAAAAATCTCATATGACTCATTTTATTCTGACATTTCCTTTATTGCAGTGGGCCAGAACCAAACCTGCATTATATTCAAGGTATGCCTGTAAAAAGCTCACAGTTAGAGCAGATATGCAAATAAGACAGGGAAAGGAATCAAATGTTATTACTACAGAAAGATAGGAAAAAAGGAACAAAGAAACAAAAATATACAAAATAATTTAAAAAATTAACAAAATGACAGGAGTAAGTCCTTACCTGTCAGTAACAACCTTGAATGTAAACAGTTTAAATTCCCAATTAAAAGGTTTCCTCTGGCTGAGTAGATTTAAAAACAAAACAAAACTACAATAAATGCTGCCAACAAGAAACACACTTCACCTATAAAGATACATATGGACTGAAAGTGAACGGTTGATAAAAGACATTCCATGCTAATGGAAACCAAAGTGTGCAGGAATAGCTATATTTACATCAGACACAAGAGACTATAAATTAAAAAAAAAAGACACAAAAGGTCATTATACAATAATAAAAATCAATTCATCAATAAGATACAATAATTGTAAATATATGTACACCTAACACAAGATCACCCAGCAATATAACACAAATATTATAAGGGCTAAAGAGAGAGACCCCAATGCAATGATAATTGAGAGCTTAATCAACCCACTTTCAGGACTGGACAGATAATCTATACAAAAAATTTTACAAAGAAACATTAGACTTAAACTGCATGGTAGACCTAATACACATTTACAGAAAATTCCATCCAACAACTGCAGAATACACATTCTTATTAGCACAAGGAATGTTCTCCAGTATAAACCATATGTTAGGCCACAGAACAACTCTAAACAAATTCAGAAAAATTGAAATCATATCAAGTTTTTTCTCAGACCACAATTTAATAAAACTAGAAGTCAATAACCAGAGAAACTTTGGGAAATCGTAAAAATACATGTAAATTAAATAACATATTTCTGAATGATCAATAGGTCAATGAAAAAAATTGAGGAAATCAATTTTTTGAAACAATTTAAAATATGAAAGTAACATACCAAAACCTAAAATGTGATAACAGCAAAAGCAGTGCCAAAGGGGAAGTTTATAATAGTCAACTCCTACATCAAAGAAGTAGAAGGATTTCAAATAACCTAATAATGCACCTCAAGAAACTAGAAAAGTAAGGAGCCAAACCCAGAATTATTAGATGGAAAGAAATAATAAAGGTCAGAGCAATACTAAAAACGAAATACAGGCGTACCTCAAAGACCTTGTGGTTTAGTTCCAGACCACCTCAATACAGTGAATATCACAATAAAGTGAGTCACCAATTTTTTGGCTCCAAGTGCGCCTAAAAGTTATGTCTACACTGTAGTAATCTATTAAACGTGCAATAGGACTATGTCTAAAAGTTAATGTATTTTAATTAAAAAATACTTTATAACTAAAAAGTGCTGACATGGAAACATGAAGTGAGCACACGCTACTGGAAATATGGCGCCAATAGACTTGCTTTATGCAGGGTTGTCACAAACCTTCAGTTTGCAGAAAACAATATCTGTGAAGTGCAATAAACCAAAATACCGTAAAGTCAGGTATGCCTATAGGGAAAGAGAAGATAATAGATCAGAAAAATGGAAACTTGGTTTTTTGAAACAATGACCAAAATTGGCAAACTCTTCATTAGATTAAGAAAAAGAGAAAATACACAAAGAAAATTGTGAACAAAAAAGGAGACATGGCATCTGATACCAAAAAAATCCAAAGACTCATTACAGGCTGTTATGTACAACCATATGCCAGCAACCTGAAAAACCCAGAGGAAATGGATAAATTCCTGGATACATATAACCTACCAAGACCAAACCAGAAAACAGTAGAAGACCTGAACAGGCTGATAAGTAACAAGATTGAACTGATAATAAAAAGTCTCCCAACAAGGAAAAGGCCAGGAAGAGATGACTTTCCTGTTGAAGTATACCAAACTTTTAAAGAAGAACTACACCAATTCTTCTCAAACTATTTTAAAAAATTGAAGAGGTGGGAATTCTTTCTAACTAATTCTACAAGGTTAGAATTACCCTGATATCAAAACCAGATAAGGACACAACAAAGAAAAGGGCAGGCCCATATTTCTGATGAACATACAGAATGGCTTACATGTTTGTCTCCTTAAAAACTCACGTTGAAGCTTTTTTTTTTTTTTTTTTTTTTTTTTTTTTTTTTTTTTTTTTTTTTTTTTTCTGTTTTTTTTTTTTTTTTTTTTGAGACAGGGTCTCACTCTGTCACCCAGGCTGGAGTGCAGTGGTATGATTATGACTCACTGAAGCGTCAACTTCCAGGGCTCAAGCAATTCTCCCACCTCAGCCTCCCAAGTAGCTGGGACTTCAAGTGCATGACTCCCATGCTTGGCTAATTTTTTCTGTATTTTTTGTAGAGACAGAGTTTTTCCATGTTGTCCACACTGGCTTTATACTCCTGGGCTCAAGCTATCCATCTGCTTTAGCCTCCAAAAATGCTGGGATTACAGGTGTGAGTCATTGCACCCCACCTGTTGTTGAAATTTAATCTCCAACGTGGCAGTAATTATAGACGGCGCCTTTAAGAGGTGATTGGGTCATAAGAATTCTGCATTCATGAATCAGTTAATTAATTCATGAGTCAATTGGTTAATAGATTAATGGGTTATCAAAGGAGTAGAACTGATGACTTTATAAAAAGAGGAAGAGTGACCTGAGCTAACACACACAGTTTCCTTGGCCATTTAATATACTGTGCCACCTTGGAACTCTGAAGAGAGCTCCTGTCAGCAAGAAGCCTCTCAACAGATGCAGCCCCTTGAACCTTGGACTTCTCAACCTCCATAAGTGTAAGACATAAATATTTTCTCTGTAAATTGCCCAGTTTCAGGTATTCTGTTAAAAGCAACAGAAAACAGACTAAAAGGACATAAATTCAAAAATATTCAACAAAATACCAGCAAATCTAATCTACAGCACATAATACACCATAAGATTTATTCTAAGGATGCAAGAAGGTTCAACATATGACATAACACATGAATAGAATAAAATAGACAAAAACTGTATGATCATCTTAATAGATTCAGAAAAAGAATTTGATAAAATTCAATATCCATTTATGATGAAAACTCTCAACAAATTAGTTATAGAAGAAATATAACATAATAAAGGCCATATATGACAAACTCAGAGCTAACATCATATTGAATAGGAAAAAGCTGAAAGTTTTTCCTCTAAGAACTAGAATAAGACAAAGATGTTCACTTTCATGACTCTTGCTCAGCATAGTACTGAACGTCTTAGCCAAAGCAATTAGGCAAGAGAAAGAAATAGTTTCCAAATTAGAAAAGAGAAAGTCAAGTTGTCCTGCTTTATAGGTGATATTGTCTTATACATGGACAATCCTAAAACCTCCATCAAAAACTCTTAGGTCTAGTAAACATATTCATGAAAATTGTGGGATAAAAAAATCAGCATACACAAATCAGTAGTGGTTCTATAAACCAACAGCAAACCAGTTGAAAAAGAAATAAAGAAATTAATTCCACTATAATAGTTACAAAAAAATAACTGGGAATAAATTTAACCAATGGGGTGAAAGATACCTACAATGAAAGTACCAACCACTGATGAAAAAGTTGAAGAGAACATAAAAAAGAATTAATATTATTAAAATCATTATACTACTCAAAGAAATATAAAGGTTCAATGTAATCTTTATCAAACTATCTATGATATTTCTTAGAGAAATAGAAAAAAGTAATCCTAAAATTTGCATGGAACCAAAAGAGCCACTGAGCTAAAAGAACAAAGCTGGAGGCATCACATCATCTGACTTGAAAATATACTACAAAGCTATAGTAACCAAAATAGCCTGATATTCGTATAAAAACAGACACATAGGCCAAAGGAACAGAATACAGAACCCAGAGATAAGTTTGCATATTTACAGCTAACTTGGTTTATGACAAAGATGCCAAGAACATACATTGAGAAAAGAATAACTTCTTCAATAAATGTACCAGGAAAACTGGATATCCCCACACAGAAGAATGAAACTAGATCCCTGTCTTTCAATATATAAAAAAAATCAACTCAAAATACATTAAAGACTGAAATGCAAGACTCAATATAAAACTACTAGAAAAAAATAGGGAAAACACATTAGGGCATTGTTCTAGGCAAAGATTTCATGGGCAAAACCAGAAGAACAGGTAACAAAACAAAAATAGACAAATGGGACTTTATAAAACTAAAAAGTTTGCATGGCAGAGAAAGCAACAGAATGAAAAGGCAACCTTAAACCACAATGATCCATCATCTTACCCCAGTTAGAATGGCTACTATTTAAAAAAGTAAATGCTGAAAAGGATGCAGAGAAAAGGAATTTTTATATGCTGTTGGTGTGAATGTAAATTAGTACAGCTATTATGGAAAACAGTTTGGAAGTTTCTCAAAAAAACTAAAAATAACACTACCATATGATCTAGCTATCTCACTGCTGGGTATTTATCCAAAGGAAAGGAAATCAGTATATTGAAGAGATATCTGTCCCTCCATGTTTATTGCAGCACTATTCATAATAACAAAGATATAGAATCAACCTAAGGGAGTAAAGACAATGTGCCATATACATCCATACATAATACACACACACACACACACACACACACACACACACACACACGAATACTACTTAGCCATAAGAATAAAATCCTGTCATTTGGAACAACATAGATGAGTCAGGAGGACATCATGTTAAGTGAAATAAGTCAAGTCCAAAAAGATGAAAACTGCATGTTCTCACTCAGGAGGGAGCTAAAAAGCATTGAGCTCAGAAGTAGAGAGGAAAATAGTAAAATCGTGCTTATCAGTCTGGAGAGGGCAGAACGGGAGGGGAGGATAAGGAGGAGTTGGTTAATAGATAGAAAATTACAGCTAGATGAAAGGAATAAATTCTAGTGTTCTGTAGCAATGTAAGGTGAATTTATTTAGTAATAATTTATTGTATATTTTCAAACAGCTAGAAGAAAAGATTTTAAAGTTCCCAATACAGACATGATAAATGTTTGAGGTGATAGATATGCTAATTACCCTGATTCAATCATAATACATTTTATACATGTATTGCAATTTTACTCTGTAGTCCATAAAAATGTGTACTTAATACATGTCAGCTAAAAGGAAAAGGACAAAAAAAGAAAAAACTGAAAAATATCAAGCCAAGGACCAGCCATTGTGGAGCTAATAACTGCCTAACAGTGACCTCTTATAAATATCGTACATTCTAAGCAGTATAATATGTAGGTATAATTAGTATATAATCTAAGTGAAATATTTCTAAATATTGGTAAATTGTCAAGAATCTTAAAATTGTTATTTACCACAGATAGTGTACTCAATCATCTTTTATTTTGCTTTCCTATAAGACTGATCAGAGCGTAATAGAAGAGAAATAGATTCCTCAGAAAGACTTAATTAGAAAATATAGAATCACTTTTTTCACAAAATAGTATATATCTATCTAGTATTTTGGCTGCTTACAAATTAATTTCTCTATGTTATATTTGACTAGAGAGACAGTAAGTGTTAAAGACTAAGAGAACAGGATCTGGAATCAGACTGCCTGGGTATAAATCCTGCCTCTTCTATTATCAACATAGATTGTTTGTGCAGATTACTTAACTCTCTAAGCCTCCATTTCTTCATCTGTAAAATAGAGATAATATTACCTACCTCACAGGGCTGCCATGAAAATTAAATGAAATAACACACATAATTGTTCTTGCTATATAGATGCAATGAAGAAGTAACAGCTTTTAGTAAACATGAACAACATTGTCATCCTTTGTCTTTGAACCCTTAATTTCCCCGTTAGTCTTGAAAGTAGTGTCTGTTGGTTTGGGTCCTTTCAATAATGTGTGGCAATGAAGATTGAAACATGGCAAAAAATTTTTGTTTTCTCTCCCTTACACTTGTTTCTTCTGTTACTAGGCATCACAATGTAAATAACATTTTGGTATGTGGTCTTTTCAGTGTCCCCAGTTGAGAAATCTTTTTATAAAAATATATTTTAAATATCTATTTTCTTTCAGGCACACTTAAAGAATTCTGAATTTTTCTTGAGAGCAATATGTATGCTCAGTCACAACTGGTAGTCCAAATTCAGAAGCAGGCAACATTCGGCTCCCTGTTATGCAAACTTTAAGACACTCTAAGACTAGACATTTGGCAAGACCATAATTTGAGTACAGAACATGGCAACATGGCATATTAGAAGAGTGAACATATAACTGTCATCCAAACTGGGATGCCTGAAAGGGTGAATGAAACCAGCACTAATCATAGTTATGTTGGGACAACAGGTGTAGACTGGGGCTGTTCTGGGCAAACGTGGGCAAATAGTCACCCTATGAATTTATGGTTTTGGTATCTAATTTTGTATAATAAATCACCCCCAAATCTAGTGCCAAGAAGCAATAACCATTTTACTATATGTACAAGTTTGTGGGTCAGTAATTAAGGAATGGTACAGTTGGCCACTTACTCTGCTCGGTAGTGACTGGATCTTGGCTGGGGTGGCTGGAATGGCTGGAATTGCTGGGACAACTCAACTGGGGCCCTACGTCTGAGGCCTCAGCTCTCATTGTTGGCTGGGTTCCTTAGTTATTCCCCACGTGCTGTTTCCTATGGCCGGAATGGGGTAGCTGTAGAGATCCAAACATGAAAAGGGGTAAGGAAAATGAGGAAAGCACAGGGATCCTGGGAGGAAAAAAAAGTCTAAACACAGCAGGAAATACCTGATACAATGTTTTCCTCACGTGTACAACACATGTCTGGTGATTTTTAAGTGGACTTGACATTGAATAATTCAGTTATGAAATCACGCGTTTGAAAAATATTTTTTCACCTTCAATCCTTTTGATGATTCATGAGAATGAAGAAAATCTCACTTGCTCTAACATCATTGTAGCCCTCAATGACATCTCTCCTTAGCAAAGAGAATATATCTCAAGCCCAAAGACTTCAAGTGGCAGCACTATGTAGCAACAAAGAGTGAGTAACACAGTTTTGTGTTCATTGCCATATTCTTCTACTATTACCTTCTAATTAGGACAAATGATGCGTTTTAAAAAAATTTTATAGTTGTGATATAAAGCTTTCTTTTAAAATATATAGTGGTGATGACTACACAATAGAGTGAATATACTAAAAACCACTGAAGTGTTAAAATAAAAAAGAATGTCATGTGGTGTTTTGATGGGGGAAGAGAGCTGGAGAGATTTGGAGGAGATTGAGCTAGAGTTGCTTGCTGCCGGCACACAGGCTCACAACTGCCAGAGGACAGAGACTGCTAACTCCAAGAGCATGTCTATAGAATGAGGCCTTAAAAATGCAGAGAGGAGGATGGAGAAGATACTATGTCCCCCATCCCAAGGTCAAGGAATAGTGAAAAGTGTAAGAGTCAATTTTGCCCTCTCCTTCCTCAAGTCTGATGCCAGTAACCTGGACTGCAGTGGTTAAATCAGTATGTTTCAATGGAGTAGAAAATAAACTTTATATTGGCTTATAACTAAAAACTGAAATGGACAATTGCAACCTTAATAACCAAAAGCACCTGAGAGATTTTGAAATCTGCCCAAGACAGGATTCAAAACTTTTTCCAGGGGTTAGAGAGATTTGACATAATACCAGGGGCAGTGATTCAAGAAAAATAAAACTATAACATGTTTTTACTCCTCCAAGCTGAGACAATTCAATAAACTACTCAGCCATCATCTAAAAAACAAATGGAGCCAAATATATACCAGTAAAAATAGGGGTCAATATAAAAAATATTAAATAACACTAAACCTGTAGTATAAGATGTTAAATTCATACAAGTGGTTTAACGACAATTAAAATTTGGGAAATACCCAACATGTAAATGATGATAAAATTTCCTTCATGATTCCTTAAGGGGTGCCAATTGTGTTGTTTTTCCTGACAAAAGCATTCAAGGTTCTATTGAAAGCTAAAGAAATCAGGCCAGGTGCAGTGGCTCATACCTGTAATCCCAGCACTTTGGGAGGAAGAGGCAGGTGGATCACCTGAGATCAGAAGTTCAAGATCAGCCTGCCCAATGTGGCAAAACCTCGTCTCTACTAAAAATACAAAAAAAAAAAACAAAAACAAACAAACAAAAAAAACAAACAAAAAAAACAATTAGTTGGGCTTCTTGGCACATGCCTGTAATCCCAGCTACTCAGGAGGCTGAGGCAGAGAAGTGCTTGAACCCAGGAGGTGGAGGTTGTAGTGAGCTGAGATTGCACCACTGCGTTCCAACCTGGACAACAAGAGCGAAACCCTGTCTCAAAAATAAATAAATGAACGAAGAAGGAAAGAAAGAAAGCTGAAGAAATCATCTAGAAGTAAGGATAATACGGAGTTAAGCTCTTAGTCCTTGCTGGTTATTATTGCTAATAAGTTATCAGATTATTGGAGAATTAGTTGCTGTTGAGCTATATTGTGAACTTAGGAAATATCTGATCTTAATGTGCGCTTAGAAGGACACCAAATATTGAAGGGGTGGGATGGACTCCCAAGAAAAATTGCCCTTAGCAAAGAAAGAAACAAACCACCAAACACCAACCCTACCCCGCATCCCCCAAAAGTGATTTTGGTCTCTGATTCTTCTTGTTCAAACTGTTTTATTTCTGCTGCACTTTCTCCTTCTTTATTGCCAATCACACCTGAAAATTTCTGCTTTAATTCTAAAACCCCCTACTTATAGCTGGCTGCTCTTAAGAAATGATCTTTCCCATTTGACAAGTGTGAACATGTCTTATGACAATAATACATTTGTATGCACTCAGAGACTGGTCTTGGGAGTTAAAAGTAAATGTTCATAATAAGAAATTAAAAGGAGAACTTTTAAGAACAAACTGCATGCATATGTGTGTTGTGCAAGTGTTTTTCTAAGAAACGTGTTTTAGGAGAAAGAGCCTCGGTGTTCTTCTAGACAAATCTGTGTTCAAGTCTTATCTCTACCACATACTAAGACCTTAGTCACATATGTAACTTCTCTAGACTTCAGTATTCTCATCTGTTACCTAGGGATAATCATTCTTTCTTCTTTGGTTGTTATAAAGTTAGAACGAGATGGAATACATAGCCCAGTGCCCAGAGGCATGGTTTATGCTCAATGCTCAAAGAGTATTAGTAACTGCTCTGTTCCTTCTTACCCTTATAAAAACAATCATAATCAGATAGAAAATCCTTGAGAGATTATATCTATTTGTATCTGTTTGTATGTGTGTATATCCATATCTGTATCTGTATATCTCCAAATGTAAGCAATCAGATAGGCAATGTAAATTGTAAATACTGGAAATAATGAGAAAACAATCTGCCTAAATTCCTATCAAATTATAAATAAAAATATAGTCTGCTCCAAGAATTCAGAAATAAAACCAAACAATCAAGAGCCTACAAACACAAGAATATGTATGCAGAATTATTTTCCAGAGGAGCCTAACTCATTATCTCCTTGCTATATATTTTTAATACTAAAGAGTGTTTAAGTGTATTAGCAACTTGAGAGAATTGCACCTCACTGAAATTTTGTCAAAAGGTCTTAGTCTTTTCCTTTTTAGGTCTGTCCTACAAATCTCCTCTTTTTCTTCCTCTTATTTCCTCCCAAATCCACAGTGACTCCAACAGCTGCAGTCCCTCCCTCCCACTCCACCACTCAGTGTGGAACTGTGTTGCCATTGGAGACATCCCTTGCTCCCAGAAGCTAGCTCTGTCCAAGAACTTAGGTGGCGGACTTAAAGTAGCAGAAAGTAGTCAGTAATTAGAAAAACAGATTTTCAGCCAAACTGAGTAGCTAGTGCTTGGAATCTCATAGCTGAGATATTGGTTTTGCTAATTAATTAGCACAAAAATAATGGTCTATGGGGGAACATAGCTTTCTCAACTTTTGGCTGGGACTATTATAAATGAACAATATGCACAGGAAAATGTTAATAGTTGTGGAGAAAGGCATTTTAATAGAGTTTTACAGTACGTGGCTTGGGGTCCTCAGGGCAAACATATGCATTACACATCTAGCCCCACACTGAGAAAATAATCCCTAATGTTTGTTCCTCTGCTAGTCCTATTAAAAATTCTCCAAAATGTAAAGCCTGCCAATTTCAGGCTAAGAATAAATGGCTCATGGTTCCTTTTGAATCAACATCCAAGATTCATGCACTCACTGCTGCACACAAAATCAATGTGGGAGGAATATCTCTGGTTTCTGGGGTTACAGAAAAGACCAGTGTGCTTGTCTAGCCCCATTTATTTCAGGCAGGCACCCAAAGGCCACTTTCTGTTAGAGATGGCTAGAGTGGGGATATCAGGCCCTATGTTTGCATTAATGCAGTCAGGATGTGAGGCTTGGAACCCATAATGGGAAAATGTTGAAAATGCTGTGCATTCTGTAGGATGTCACTTCTCACAGAATTTAACACTTTAGACTCAGTTAAAGGTGAAGACTCAGTTCATATAACATTGGCCATTTTTGCAGATGGCTCTAACACAGTGTTAGTGGTGCTGGTATTTGGGAACATGGTTGGTCTCCCTTAGCCCTAAATACTTAAGTTATTTAAATAAATTATTTTTATGTGAAAAGATGTGAGGTAAAGATATAAGTGAGAAAAAGCATGGAAAAATTTAGAATTGGTCAAATACAATTTTTCTTGATTAAAAAACCACTTTGATTTTGAGATTAAAAATTTAGTTTGGAATCTCAGGTCTCAACTACGTGATCTCAGATCATTCCTCTCAACCTTTCCTGGGCCTCAACTTTCCCATTTGTAAAATGGAATTAACAATCTCTGCCCAGACTACATGGAACTGAGGATTAAATGGGAGAGAGTTACAAATGTTATAAACACTAAATTTTATATACATTTTATAGCTTTTTATGTTATATAGCTTGCAAATATAAGCAAATTAATTATTAATATGAAAATTTAGATATGCAAATATATATTATCAACTTGATCCCATAAGCATTTATTTAGGTCCTCAGTAGCCAGCTCTCAATCAAATTCCCATGTGATTTCTAGTTCCTGATTGGTATGAATTCCGCAAATTGTCAGAAACTCACACTTGGCCCAGTGTTGCATTATGTGGGAAGGGGCTATATCTGTACCAGAGTTGGTGAAACCCAGTGGACAAACAGTCTGGAGGTCACTTTCTAATAATTTTTTACCCCTTTATTCAAGTTAAGGCCTGAATGTTGACTCATCTCTTAGTACTTCATTGTCTTCCAAATTCATTAATTCCCATTTACGGGGTCCTTGATCTTTAATGCTCTCTTAGGTGGCCTTTTCAACTCCTACAGAATCCTGGGTATTTCTGTAAATGACCTCTAGATTATATGGCCACGTCCTCCTAAGGCCTCTATTCTCAAGGGTGGGAACGTTTAGACATATTTCCAAAGTTTCTTAGCTTTGGAATTTGACCTACAAAGAGAACTGCATGTTTTGTTTTTGACTGCCCCCAGGCCTATGGGTTGCTGTGTGCTGTGATTTGAGTATGTGCTCATGGAGAACTGGCCTATATTTCTGAGAATAAACAATTATGCACACATAGACACTTTAAGCAATTTCTTTAGAATGCTTTTCAAGAGGCCATGGCTTTACAAATACTATCTGGTATTTTCATTGACTCTGAATTGGTCATTCAAAGTGTCATTTCATGATGACCCTATTCTAATTCAAGCTCCCTACAAAATGACTGTGTCCTTTTTTATTTCTAAGCCTAGCCTATTTTCCACCTTTGCCCCCTTTTATGTGTGGCAAAGGAAAGTGTAATTCAGTTGTGTATCATATGATGACAACTTTGACTTCATGTCCTTGGAATTTTGCCTGGTGAGTGGATGAGGGCTGACATTAGGTTACATGCACACTCAACTCTCTGTTTGCAATGAGAAGACAGTCAAGACAGATCTGTTTGTCATAAAAGCACTTAGTTTTTCCAGCAAATTTCCTGGTAGAGTATTGTTCTAAGGAACTAAGGATCTGATTCTCAACAATTAAATCTGCTGTCACATTTTATTTATAATGGAGTTTCAAAATCAGACTAATAACTATAATGTCTTAATTTACCCAGCAGTTGCAAGGCTGAGAGAATAAAATTGGTGGTTCTGCGGTTTTATTAATGTTAGTGTCTCATAAGAAAAACTGATTTTGAGCATGTTTTTCTTAAGGGCTGTGACTCCAGGTAACTGTGATAAAGAGGCAGACATTTTTGGTGAGTGTCATATTAGGACGGAATGACAAAAGCTGAAGATCTGTGTGTGGGGGTTGAGGGGATATAACAAACAGAAAACGGGGTCCATGCACATTGGAGCACCTTCTCCTAATCTATTATTCTGGTCTTTTTAGAAAGGTGCACCACAGGGGGTAGTAATCTATTTATTGTTGTGGTGTGTGGAAAGACATGGAGTTAGGATAGCGTGTGTTATGGTAGAATGAAGACAGGAAGATCACTGTGACTGGAGTACAGAATATATGTTTATTTGCGTTCAGAGGAACCTTCTGGATAAAAGAGAAAAGAGTGGCACTGGATGAGGCTGGACAAAGAAAAATAAAATGTAACATGATAAAGACCTTCGCTTTTGGCCTATGGCAAATAGAATGTAAGGCAAAGGAGAGGTGCAGTTTTATGGGTACATCAAATAACAAAGTGATGCAATAGACCTTTGACATCGCTGCAATCCTTCCCTTCTGTTCCAAATTGCGAACAAGCTAGTCCGGAGGGAATATTGTTGTGAGAAACAGATAAAAAGGTTTAGTCACCATCACATGAGAAGGGTTAAGAACACAGCAAAATATCCATGTAGTAGTTTGCCAACTTGGCCTTGTAGTCACCTGGGATACAAACAAAACAAAGAGATTTCTGGATCTTCTATGAGATTTCTGACTCGATACATCTGATATAAGGCTCAGTGGTGTCCTTGAGCTTTTTAGGTGACTATATTAATGAATAATCTTTGGGAACCATTTGTAATTAAGGTAAAATTTCTTAAAATCAGATTCAACACATCTGGTTTCAAAATTTTGAAGTAAAGAACTTTCTAACTCCATCTCTTAAAATCTCCCAACATAAGAAAATATTTTAAAAAGAAACACATAGTTTATATTTGAGAAAACCAGGAAATATCTGACCTCAGGAACAGGGTATTTTTTAAAGAGGATAATCTGAGAATGAGTTGGAACATTTAGAAATTAAAAATGTAATATCCTAATTTTTTAAAAAATCACTCAACTGTTTGGATAACAATGTTACTCAGAAATAGAACAGCTAGATGGACCAAAAGAGACTGAGAATAAGGAAATTAGAGCATAGATCTAGTAGAAATTATGAAAAATTAAGCAGAGAAATAACAAAGAGGAAAATGAGCAAAGAAACAAAACAAGAAAACCAAAAGGCAAATATCTTCAAATGAATGGGGCCCACTGAGCACCAACACCAAGACACTCACAATAAAAACAAGCTTTACAAATATTCCAAGAGTATCAAATTGAAAAAAAGATTCAAAAAGAAAATGGAACAGATTTTCAGGATACTGTGAGAATGGTAGTTGACTTCCCAATAACTTTGTTGAAAGGTAGATAACAATGGTGCTTCTGAAATTTTGAAGTAAGTGATCTTCAATCCATAATCTTCTACTCATAACAATTACAAATCTAATGTGATGGCAGACAAAAGGCATTCTCAGATATGTGAGGTCTCAAAAATTTTCACTCCAATGCATTTTTTCTTAAGTTACTGGAAGATGTTTTCTAGTAAAATACGAGTAAATCAAGAAGGAAAAAGATTCCAGAACAAGGATCTAATACATATGTGAAGGAAAGAAAATTTGCAAAGAGAAATTCCGAGGTAACAAAAGTGAAACTCAAAAGAGCAATGTATTAATATATAGACTAGAGCAGGCAGATGGAAAATTCCAGTAGGATTATATCCATTAAAAAAGAAATGATAAATTATCTAATGAACTTAATCATGTTCAAAATTGATTAAGGGGCATATTTCAAAAAGTTTGGTAGGTAAAGGAGGTTTAACTAGAGATGTGAATAAACAAATAGAATTTAAAAAAAATGATGGAACTCTTAACTCCAGGGGAAAAAATGGTGTATGTTAAAAAGTGTGTAACCATAGTCTATATCACTTGGCTAAGCAATGAAGAATAATTGCATTATCTAATAATTAAGATACTATGTTACAGCCGTATGGTAGGGAAGAGGGAATGTAAGAAAGATAAAATTCTCATTTATCAAAATGCATAAAAATTTATCAACATACATAAAAAGAAAATCTAAATGTGATGAATTATGATACGGGAGTAAATACTTGTAGTTTTAGATAAATGAGGGTAAATTCTTAAGGAAATCTTTTAAAAAGTTAAAAGTAGTTTCCTTTAGGGAGGAGGATATATAAGAAAGGAAGTAGAGGAGACTGTTTTTATTGCTAAGCCTATTAGCACAATTTGATATTTTAAATTATATGTATTCCTTTGACAAATTTACAATTAATTTAAAAGTTAAATAAATGTCAATTAAGGTTGAAAAAGAATGAAGACTAAATCAAGGCAATTCGCCAATTTCCAAACTGTTGATCAGCTTGGGCACAGGTTAGATGTTGTAGTTCGATTTCCTGCTCACCTTTACCCTTTTAAAACATTCTTCCAAAAGCTTGAGGCCCTAGCCTTACCCCAGGCCTGTATTTCCCAAAGAAAATTTGTTTGCTAAGTTGATTTGCTCCACAGCCCAGGTCACAAATTTTATATGCGTTGGAAATGTTATATGCTTTTAGCATATAAATTTAAACAAAATTTATATGCTACACCTTATTAAAATGTAGGCCTTTGAGATTCAATTCAGAGACTGATTCAAGAGGTCTGGAAGGTGCTGATGAATTGATTTTAACAAGTATGTGAGATGAATTTGATACAGGCAATCAAGGGACCCATTTAACAAAAACTTGCACAAAGTGTTGGGATTGAACATGTTAATACTTACCAGAAATGCACATTAACTCATTTATTTATCCAATATTTAGTTGAGCTCATTTAATTTTAGACAATATACTGGAAGTTGTTGAGATGATGCATATTCTAAAACAAAATTCATAATTTAGTCATTTGTTACAGAAATAACAAGGCAAAGCCTGCCTCATATGACTGAATCTTAGCACAGAATCCCAGAGGTCAATGTGGGAGAAATATAGGAACAGAAAGCCTTCTACTCAATAAACTTTCTAATCCTAAAGTCAGCTTTGAAATTAGTCACAGCACTCTTCATCACTAGTATGAACCCCAAACATCCTCTTATTAATATATTACACATTTTATGAGCATCAGACACATGAATACAGTAAATACTTGATCCTGCAGGCTTAAATTGTTTGAAACACATACAATGTTAAATACAGTATCAGGGGTGTAGTAGGTCCCCAATAAAGGTTGATTCCCTTGTGCTTTTACACTATACTTTCCATTGGCAAGTAATTCTGCTTGCAGCTTGGCTGGCAGTGCACTGTGGTAGACAAAAGCACAGGTTTATATTGAAATGCCCATTCCCAGCTCTTTTTTGGTACATGTCTTTGTTATACTGGCAGATTTTCTGACCTTGTTAAGGAACAGATTCTTCCTTTTTTTTTTTTTTTTTTTTTAAATAAGGGGATACTTATGTCATTCTGAGAGTTTGTTGAGATGATATAGGTAAAGTTCCTTACACACTCACATGCACTTAAGAAATGTTGGGGCTACCTATTACCTGTATTATTTCACTCAATATATTGGTATTATAGAGAAGGTGGGGTGTGTGTGTGTGTGTGCACTTGCGTGCGTAGCAAAGCACAGACTCACAAAAAGAAACAGTGTGTCAGTACATGTCTGAAAGCCTGAGTCCTGCAAAAAGAGACTCAGGTCATGGTGAAAAGCAGAATTCAGTGATAAGAATTCAGATTCAAGATAAGGTATATCAGGATCATTCTCTTTGTGCAACGAGTGGCCTCCTCCTTTCTCTTTAATGGAAGCAATCTTCCATTTTGGATATCCAGGGCTAGAAGCCGGTGCTTTCAGCTGTATTACTAGGCTGCATACTGTTTAAGAACATGACTGAAAGACTGAATTTAACAGCCCAATCATTTCATATTGAAGTATGAAATTAGAATAAGGATAACATGTGCTGACTACATTCCAGGTTTAGATAAAAGAGGTCAAAATAGGAAATGACAGGAAAATTTGTAGTAAGAAACCAATAAAAAGGAAAGCCAGACCACTTTACTGCACCTGAGAGGGAAAGCAGGCGTGGTGGGTTGGGTCCACACCATCTTCCCGGGTCCAGTCCCTCCAGGAGAGTGACAGTGATGGGGATGTTCTGTGAAGAGGGAGGAAAGATGCGGAGCAAGCCAGGGCTGCTACTCAAGAGCTGAGAGGATGTGGATCATACCCCATCCTGGGGGCAAAAGAATTTTCATAGAGTCCTTCTCCCTTCTCGTACACATAGAAACTGCTACAGTTAAAAAATTTGTGTATTAAGTCCTAACCCTGAAGGCAATGGTATTAGGAGATGGGGCCTTTTGGGAAGTGATAGGTCATGAGATAGGAGCCCTCCTAATGATATTAGTGTCCACATAAGTGAGAACCAAGGCAGTCATTTGTCTCTTGTGTCATGTGAGGACAATGCTAGGAGGCACCATCTATGAACCAGAAGGCAGGCCCGACACCAAATCTGTTGGTGCCTTAATCTTGAATTTCTCAGCCTCTGCAACTGTGAGAAATACATTTCTGTTCCTTATAAGCCCTCCAGTTTATAGTCCTTTATTATAGCAGTCTGAATAAATGAAGACACAGGCACATGCTCCTAACATAGACACGGGTTTTGGCTGAGGCTGCTTGATGCTTGGGAGGTGGGTTTGGCTCTAGACATCGCCAAGGAGGTCAGGGTGGGGTCAGATGAGAGAAGAAGGAATCTGGCTGCTTCACGTTCCCTGCACCCTTAACGGGAAACCAGGCAAAGAAAATCTTCCAGTTGCCTTTATGTTCAGTTGAGTCCAGTGTTATATATGTGGTATCATAGGAGTTTGCTCAACCCACTTACCAAGGAATGAAGGGAAGCAGACATTCAGAGCCCAACCATGCCCAGAAAAGAAAGAGCAGATACATAAAGGTTATATAAAGAAGAGGCACCATAGTCTGGTGGAAAGAATTTGGATTTTACAGTCAGATAACTCCTGCTTCTGCTATTTGCAACCTGGGAAAGCCACCTAACTTACCTGAGCTTCTCCAAGATTTCTGCTTTTAAAAGTTGTGGCTAAGGATGCCTCCCTTGCAAGTTATTGTGAATAGAATTACTCAATGCAAATCAAGAGCCACTGAATGTGGCATGTAAGTAAATAAGTGTGAATTGGATGAGAATTTGCCTTGAAGTTGATAGCATAGCAGTAATTGTGTTCTTTTTATATAAAGTTTGGTTTTTCAGCAGTGCTAACAACATGAAATGACTAAATTACCTGGAGTGATGGTAAAGTCAGAAGCACTAGAGAAGGTGGAAGGCAGGAAAACGTTGCAGACAGCAAGAAGCATAAAGCAATGGGCTATAGATCTCAGACTTCTTAGTGCTCTACCACTTAACTGAATTCCTTGAAACTAGAACTGTTTTACTCATTTTTGTCCCTGGTATACCTGGCGCAGACTGGATATCCTTAGTAGACAGTGGATACATGTTAACTGATGTGAGAATGAATGAATACATAAACTTTATTTAAACTACGCTTATTGTTACTAATACTTCTTTGGGCATCATTGGATTTTAGGGCATGCCGGCAAAAGCAAAATCAATTATAGTTTAGTGTTGGACAGTCTGAAAATTGAAGATTTACATCACATAGTGTTAAGAACTCTGGCCGTGCGTGGTGGCTTAAGCCTGTAATCCCAGCACTTTGGGAGGCCGAGGCGGGTGGATCATGAGGTCAAGAGATCGAGACCATCCTGGTCAACATGGTGAAACCCTGTCTCTACTAAAAAAAATACAAAAAATTAGCTGGGCATGGTGGCACGTGCCTGTAATCCCAGCTACTCAGGAGGCTGAGGCAGGAGAATTGCCTGAACCAAGGAGGCGGAGGTTGCGGTGAGCCGAGATCACGCCATTGCACTCCAGCCTGGGTAACAAGAGCGAAACTCCGTCTCAAAAAAAAAAAAAAAAAAAAAAAAAAAAAAAAAAAAAGAATAAGAACTCTGAGGTCTGACTGCGCATGTCCTTGGGAAATACGTTTGACCTCTCTGCACTGAGTTCCCTAAGCTATCACATGGGACAATTAAGTACCAATCTTAGGCAATAGATGAATTAATGAATAGGAACAAATTAATGAATAGGATTAATTAATAAACTAATCTGTATGAAGTGTATAAAACAGTACATGGCATATAGTGAAGGCTAAATAAATGTTAGCTATTATTACTTTAAACTTTTAAGTATGGCATTTAGTGTAGTACTCACCCATAATATCACAATTATACATTTTTCCTAGATATTAATCTTTAAAATATTAAGGTTATGAAGCAATAGCAGATCAAAATACATTTTCTGGTAAAGATCTTATATACAGATTCATGAGCAAAATGTATACAAATTAGGAAGCAGACCTAAAGCTGTCACATTTCTGGGTTTGATATAAATGAAAGAAGCTACTCAAAAATGACCCCCAGTTCTGGTTATCAGAGAAAATCCAATTTAAAAATGTAATTATTTTATTTATCCTCACGACAGACTGTAATAACAGACTTGCATTTTCTGCATTTTTTATTCCATTTGATTGCAGTTTTCTGGAGCAGTATCTAACTCTCCCGTTGGGTGGATGGCAAGGTCTAGACTTAGGTCACAGGTCAAAGCTAACTTCTTTAATCCAGCCTTTGCCATAGTAAGACTGATGGTTGGATGCTAAAAAAGAAAATGGATTTGCATTTTACTCAATGGAGACAGAGAATTTGGTCACTCAGTGGAAAGAAATGGTATGCACAGAGGCTGAGGAATTGAAAACTGTGAAGTATGTTTGGGAATCGAAGTCCAGTGTGATTAGAACAAATGGAAGATAAGGCAAGTTCATCTCTGAAAGGACTTCTGACTCCTTCTGTTACATCAGAACCACAAATGAGATGAGGACAAGTGCTCCTTGAGACAATTATTCTGGGATGTGCTTGGAATACAGTCATCCAGGATAGGAATATGAGGTGGCTGGGTCATCTGAGCCCATAACCCTGAACACGTAACCATGAACTCTATCGAGTCAGGAGAGCAAACAGGTGGAGTGGGAGGACTACTCAGGGAAGTCCCAAGCAACTGGGTGGAAAGAGCTCAAAGGGTCCTGGAGTGACTCCTTGTTACCTTCCCCAGGAAGTGGGCTGGTGTTAACTTTCTGATCAGTGTTGGGACAGAAGCATTGGAGGGAAAAAGATGTATTTTGCTCTGTGTACAAATGCCTGGCTCTTTGCTTTTTGGGTGCAGCTGAAATGCTTTAAGAGATTCAGCCCCCACACCTGGCTGGCCTCACATCCAGGGCTGTCAGGAAGATTCTTTGCTCTTCTTAAAAATACTTTCAGATCTGACCACTGTTGCTTGAAAATGCACAACTACAGGTGCCTTTATTAATTTCTTAGGCTTAAAGAGTTGTTTTCATGCAAAACTTAAAGACAATCCCTGCTGTTCCATACCCTCCGCTGCCCTTGCCACATACATACTCAGGAAGTTGTTAATTTAATGGAATTTGTGCTGGTTTTGGATTAAAACTAACCTGTGATTGAAACTTAGTTGCACCACTCATTGGTTCTTTGTTTTGCCCTTAAGCTCTCTGAGACTCAGACTGCTGATCTATAAAATGAGAATAGCAATACCTTCTTGAGGTTTTCTGGTGAAGATGAGATATTTTTATGTAGCACACAAAGCATCTAGCAGAATGCCTGGCGCATAGTAACCACTCAGTAAATATCGTAACTAACTAGAGCCTTGAGATCAGGTGAAGCATTTTATGGCATGTGTATTTCATAATACCTTCATGGATTTTTTCAAGAACATTAAACTCTAGGGATCTATAATTTTTCTCTTGGAACCATTGGGGAAAACAATCTCCTGAACTACTTTCCAGACTGGTGTGGAGGCTTGGCCTGTACGCATTGCTTTTCCTTAATAACCTCCTAATCCCAGAGCTCAGCCTGTGGAAAGTTAGACTGTGAATAGAGAAGATATCCTGGGGATAATGGGCAGTATTTTGTTGACATCTTAAGTTGTACACTGGAAAATAGAGAAAATACCACTGTGCCTCCTTGGCTTCTCCTGTGACTGCTGGCCGCCCATCCCACTCCCACCTCCTCATCCCCCACACCTTTATTTAGAAACCCTGTTCATTGTCTTGTTTCCCATCATTCTGGTTTTCACTATTTGCTGTTAACAACAACTTGTGAACAATTACTTGTATGTTAATGATCCCCAGAACCCTGGTAGATAGTAATTAAATATTGTTAACTGCAGAGTTGTGTGACGCCTCAGTGCCTGGGGAAAAGCTCTGGCAACAATACTGCCCCAGACATTCTCATACCTGCCTCTGGCCTTAGATTTTGCTGACTTTATCTGTCCTGGGTTAGAAATTTTAGATCACCTGATAAGCCCCTGGAGTTCTTTTAGAAGGATTGGTTTGCTTGAGGAAAAACTGGCCATGATCTGGAACTTGCTATGGAAATCAGGTACTTCCTTAATCTGCAGGGAGGCTGGGATTGTTGTATATCTGTCAGAAATCATTTAATCCCTTAGGCTAGCTCCAAATCTCTCTCCTCTGTTTCCTGAAAAACTCTCCAAAGATATAGTCATCAGAGCCCATCTTCGTGAAATATTTTATATCTGTAGTTTACAAAATGCATTCATGCAGTTGTGGAAATAGTAAAGGGTTTAGACTCAGAACTTAGTTTAAATCCTGCATTTGCCTTGTGAATTTTGGCGCATTATCTAATATGTCTGAGCCCTTTTGTTTTGCTTTACAAATGGGTATACTAATGATTGTTTGAGATGACTATTAAATTAGCTCATAAAAATAAGGCACCTAAAAAGACAGTAGATATTAGTGCTTTGTTGTCTTCTTTTTCTTAATCATTTCCTTCATTAATGCATGCTTTCTCTGTAAAACACATACATGCATACACTTACACACAAATTTACATGAGGCAATTAAATGAACTATCTCAGAGAACCAAGAAGAACTCTTACAGAAAGTCATTTTCTTCCTGGCAAAGGGCAAATGGGTCCTTAAAGTATCTCCTATTGGAAAATGGGGTATTTGCTTCCCATCATTTCTGGTTTTCACCACTTTGTACATCCAGTATTGGCACAAACGAATGTATTGGCAAACAGCGACAGAAAGGATTACAACAATAATAAGCACACTGTGCACTTTAAAAGCTGGATTTTGATCTTTGGGGGTATAGCCTGGAGGTCAGTGAGGTCCTATTGCAAAAGCTGCCTCCACCAGGCTTGGGACCACTCATAGGTTGCTCCCTGCAGAACATGTTTGCAGGATCCAGGATTATTACTAACTGATGTCTGTGATTCTGAGCCAGCTGAGGGGTATAATTCTTTTCTACATTCCAGTCTTGGAGGGGTAAGCCTTGTTATTTCAGTATCCAAAAGTCTTAGCCATCAGATTTCATAGACGCGTGCAAAGTTCTTTACTGAAGGATTAGGACAGTTTCAGAGAGATATTATAATGTAGGAAGAACAAAACCTACAAGTCTAGCTAACTCCATTTTCTCTTGTATCTCAAAGGAAAGACTCCCTAAGCCTTAGGTCTTCACAAGTAGATAACCCTCTATGGGGATTCCTCACATTCCAAACTTTCCTGCTTTAACATTTGTACTTACACTCCATATGACTGCTTTTAAAGTTTCTCACTGTGATAATCCTAAAGACTTCCGAGGGACATTGCCACTTCTTTCATAGCACAGTCTTGCCCTTTTGTGAATCTAGAAATACTGAATAGCACACTGTACTTTGGCCAAAAGGGTATTGCTTCTTGCTGGTCCCCAAAGTGGGGGCAGTTGGAGAAGGATGGATTTCAGTCTCATGAGCAATGGTAAGCATGGATACAAATGTGAGTTTCTTTGCAAACTTTTCAATGCGGGTTCTTTCACTTGTTGAGCTATAAAATAAACATTTTCTCAAGGGTAAACATTTTTTTTCTTGAAGGCAAGACTATTTAACCATTGTTAAATGCAGTGAGATCCAAATTTCTCTTCAAAGAATCAGTATGTCAGTATGTGCAGCTCTCTTGCTCTTTGTTCTCCATTTCAAAGTTTAACTTCCTTGTTCTCTTCACCCCCTTGCCCCAAGTTTCAGTAAACAACCTCTCGCCAGTTCTAATTGGTAGCTCATGTCTGTTTCCCTGGTTACCTTTACCTACTCCTCTCACCAAAACCGCATGTTCCACTTGTACACCCGCTTCCTAATCCACATATTTAGAGTCCTGACTCACCCTGGTCACCAGCTCTGACCTGAATCACCTTGAGTTATTTGTTCTGTAACTGTCTTTACTGCAGAAACTGCTCACCCCACCACTCTGGCTTGTACCCCTACCAACTTTAAAATAGCCAATTGGAATTAGCAGAGACTGTGCAGTCCAACCCTAGCCAATAGGGGAACAATATGGCAATAGGGGTGACCTGCATCAGGGATAAGAACTCCTTCCCCTCCCCTGTTAAGGTGTGCCCTCCGCTTTGCTCCATCGGTGACATGCACCCTTCTATAGAAGTAAAAATTGCCTTGCTGAGAAAATTTATGTTCAAGTGCTATTTCTATTGTGGCACTGAAAAATTTGCTTCTAACACCATGATGATGAAAGTATATTTTTCTCTTACTAAGGCACGGGTCTTGTTCTTGGAAGTAATAGTCTTCATTTTTGGCCTGGAGTGGTGTTTGCTTTGTTCCTGTTGACCTGTAGTAATGTGGCATTATAACAAAGAGTTTAATAGCTACCCTTCATGTTAATCAAGGTTTAGGGTTAGCTTCGATTAAGTTGCTTTTATGAAGAAACATTCTGTGACATTGGTTCCCACCTCACGCTTTCAATACAGTGTTAACTTTTGCATTTGATGTATCACCTCTTAGATAAAAATGTGATCAGTTGCAAGGGGCCAGTGTAGATCAGAAAGGGATGTACATTTTTTGGTCAAAGATGATCAACACATGATCCAGAACACAGGCTATCTAAATCTATTACTGGTAAAATTTGTATTATTTGAGAAAAATCAGTAAGTTGATTTTGACCAAGGAGGTATAGGAACCTTATTCTCTAGATTGTAAGATATGGTAGCATTTTTTAACTTTTACTTTAGGCTCTGGGGTACATGTGCAGGTTTGTTATATAAGTAAATTGCATGTTGTGGGGGTATCATGTACAGATTATTTTATCACCCAGGTAATTAGCCTAATACCCAATAGGTAGTTTTCTGATCCTCACCCTCCTCCCATCCTCCACCTTCAAGTAGGCCCCAGTAACTGTTGCTCCCTTCTTTGTGTCCAAATATGTTCAAAGCTTAGATCCCACTTATAAGTGAGAACATATAGTATTTGGTTTTCTGTTTCTGAGTTATTTCACTTAGGATATTAGCCTCCGGCTCCTTCCATGTTGCTGCAAAGAACATGATCTCACATATTCAATTGAGTATATGTACATTTTTAAAATCCAGTCTATATGATAGCATTTTTATTGGGAATATCTTTATGGTATATCCTTATCTCATTGCAGCCCTAAGCATATAGGAATGAGGTTAAAGTGAGGATCTTCAGTTCCAGCTCAGTTCTGAGTAGCAGAACTAAGATATGATACTGCCTGATCCTGATTGTTTTACCAATACCTTAGAGAGACAGAACTGATAGTTCATAACAGACCCATACTGTACTGTATTGTATTGTTCTGTGTGTCCATATACCTTGAAACACTAGGTAACTATTTGAAGACACAATGCGGTACAGCAGATAAGCACCTGAATTTGGGATTGGCCAGACCACTGTTCAAATCCTGATCCTGCCATACACAGATGTACTGGGAAGTTTATTCTGTGAGACTTGGTTTTTTTTCATGTCAACAACAAAGATAATAACACCCAGTAATTTTAGAAAAATTTGATAAAACAATCTATGCAAAGTACTCAGCTCAGAGATTGTTGCGCTATGCTCACAATAAGTGGAAAGTACATCCAAATTTTTAGTAAGTCATTTATGGTTCATTCTATAGGGTATATTAAGTCATTCACAAAGAATATATTTAATATCTTAAATTTTAAAAATGCTCTGCAGTTGTCCTTAAATAGAGATTCCTGATTCTAAAAAAAAAAAAAAAAAAAGAGATTCCTGATTCTACTGACAATTACATTTTAGATGATACTTCCCTGGGTGGGGAGGCTAGTAGATTTCTTATAGAGAACTAAGCCTAAATAGCTACTGTCTACTTGTGGTTACAATTTATCTAAAAGCAATCTCTAAAATATTTTAGAAAATTGGGCATAGATCACTAGTACTATAGGGAAACAATCCTTTATCAGTTCTGTTGTATTTCTATATGTCTTGCACATGGAGGCACTGATTGCCTTTCTTCTAAACTATTTTTTCAAAGATGTCTGTGTAGTAAACAGCCTTGGAAGACAGACCATCTCCCTGCTGAGGGAATGGCATCTTTCCCTACAGTACAGCATAATAAGGATGATGTTCCCTCTGGAGCAAAGGGCAGATATTACTACTGCTCATTATAAAAGCTGTGGTTCCCCTAAGCATGAGCTTCCTCTTCCGTAACAAAACCCACTGGGACCATCTGAGTTACTCCTGTGATACTTAGGGACAAGAGAAATGTACACGTATATTGTTCTTTTTGCTTGCTGTGCTGTGAATAATAAACTCCTTTGTTTCTGACTCAAGAGTCTTGTGTCTTCTGCCAGCATCCATAAAACTGTAGCAGACTAATTTGTAAGCTTGCAAGTTGAGTAAAATCTCAAACCCTTCACATTTTTTGACAAATAATAATGAAGCAACTACATCTCTTTCTAGGTGAATACTTAATTATTTTATTGTTTATACAAAATGCTTTAGGTAAACTACTCCATAATGTTTTTTTCCTATATTAAAATGTCATTTTACATTAGTCCCTAAGAATGAGACTAATGCATAAGATACATAAAAGTAATGGAAAACGTTCTGGACAGGATTCTTTCATTGCCTTAATCAGGCCTATGTAGTTGCTACTCTCCAGGGAAAACTATGTCAGGCTGAACTCACCTGTACAGGACACGGGGCTTCAGCTCTGCACATTAATTCATGAGTATTTCAAGTGTGACCTGAATGGCCTGAAAGAATGTATTGAACTTCCAAATGTATATTTCTCGTTAACAAGGCATAGACAGTATACTGGGAGAATGTGGCAAGAGACGGGATATCACAAGCCCAAGAAAGTCCTTTGCTAATAAGGAAGTGGAAAAGCCTGTGGCTTGATCTCAAAATCAACATAGGGAACTGACATATAGGAGCTGGTAATAATGTTGCAGAGGAAAATCATTCCTGAGGAAATATGAATGGGGGTAGGGGACAACAATAGAATTATGAGATTTAATTTAAAAATGATCCCTGGTAATGTAGACTGCCAAAAAATTGGCTTATACCCTGTACTGTGTATAATTTTTGGAAGTAGCTTTGTGACATGCTTGCAGAACAATTAGGCGCGTGTTTCTCTAAGCACACACATTTTTCCATCATTAACAGTCACACTGTATTCTATACATAGAGACCATTGACTGTCAACAATATTTACATTTCATTGTGCACATTTTTTTGTTTGTTTCAGATAGGATACACAGCTTGACTGTTTTTATCAAGTTGTATGGCCTTTTATATTTGTTTTTTAGCAATTACTTTAGGAGGTCATAGAATTGCTGAAGAAGAAATATAAAAGGCCATACAACTTAATAATGAAAAATAAAGATTAGCAAGGAGGTGAAACATCAGTAAGGAATTTAATATTAAGGATAATTTGCCCTAAAAATGAAAAAACTATTTGCCTGGGGTCTAGCTTAGTAATACTTGATTTTGCAATATGGCTGTATTTTACAATCTTATCAGTTAGAATTACTCCAAAGGGTTTTTCTCAGGTCAAAATAATCTGAAGACTTTCTTAATTTCCTTCAAAAATCCCCACGTTCACAGTGAAGGTTGCCTCCGTTGGAGAAAAATAAAGGATTCTAATTAGGGCCCTTGGGAGTCTGTGAAGCAATTGTCTGAGACTGTTACTCAACTTCATGAGCTTATTAATAGGCATCTCCCTGTCTGCATAATCAGAGAAAGAGCAGCAAGTTCATTTTGGCCAAGCAGGCATGGGCCTGAGAGAATTCATATTTGATAATAGAACATTACCTATTATTTCAGTTAGGAATGTTTGGGTTCAAGCAACAAACAGACTCTAGGTAATGTCAGGAGGGGAAAAAGAGGGAATTTATTGAAGGCTATGGAACTATGGGATTGAATAAAATGCCCCAAACTAAGTAAGACCTGTCCTTGGAAAGGAGAAGCAGCAAGGAAGCTCTTGAAACCTAGAGACAGAACTTACAGACTCTTCAAGGTTAGGATGTCAAGACGTCAGAAAGAAAAAGCTCTGGCCATTATGAATCCTTGTGCCACTTTGCTCAAGATTCAGATTTCAAGCAGAGAGAAATTAATTGACTTAGTTTTGGTCAAACACATACTTGTTGACAGAGAGGGTAGGACAATTTAATTGAGAATCCCACCAGTCTATGTCCAATAAAAGGTTACTTTCTCTAACGGAACAGGGAAATGTTATCAATAATATGAGGAAGGGATGCTGGGTAGGCAGCAAGAGCAGATATGCATTACACCTAGGAAGTTAGGAACCACTGTGCCATGCATTTTGGATCATCTGACAGGCCTAACACTGTCTTTTCTGGAGATCTGGGGAAAGTTTCAGGGTCCTCACAACTCAAAGTACACTTCCTTTGCAAAACCACAGACTGTTATTACAGATATGCAACCAAACATTTGAACCTTCCATTAATTTTGTTTCTCAGATTTCTACATTTTTAAGGAATTTAAAAAAACAGAATAAATTTAGTCTTTTTCTACCCTGCCTTCTTGATAGCTGGTCAGACATTTATGGCTCAGAAAGCTTCAGACTTAACATCTGTGGCATTCAAAAAGCTCTTCGTACAATTCCAGGGAGGGGCTTTCTTTTTTTTTTTT
>NW_016107848.1:226022-317597 GCF_001604975.1 Cebus imitator | reverse complement strand
TTCTTTCTCTTTCTTTCTTTCTTTCTTTCTTTCTTTCTTTCTTTCTTTCTTTCTTTCTTTCTTTCTTTCTTTCTTTCTTTCTTCTCTCTCTTTCTCTCTCTCTCTCTCTCCCTCCCTCCCTCCCTCCCCCTCTCTCTCTCTCTTTCTTTTTCTTTCTTTCTGGCTGAATAGTATTACACTGTGTATGTGTACCAAATTTTCTTTATCCATTCATCCATTGATGGACACTTAGGTTGATTCTACATCTTAGCTTTTATGAATAATGCTGCAATTAACATGGAAATGTAGTTATCTCTTCAACATGCTGATTTCAGTTCCTTTGGATACATACCCAGTAGTGAGATTGCTGGGTCTAGTGATGGTTCTATTTTTAGTTTTTTGAGGAACTGCCATAGTATTTTCCACAATGGTTGTACAAATTTACATTTTTGTCAATAATGTTCCAGGGTTCCCTTTTCTCCACATTCTTGCCAAAACTTTTCATATTTCTCTTTGATAATAGCCATTCCAACAGTTATGACATGATATCACATTGTGGTTTTAATTTGCATATCCCTGATGATTAGTGATGTTGAGCATTTCTCCTTTGTCTGTTGACCATTTGTATGTCTTTTGAGAAATGTCTATTAAAGTATTTTGCCTATTTTAAAAATAGAGTTTTCTTGCTATTAATTTGAGTTCTCTTATATATTTTGAATATTAGCTCTGTATTTGATATAGGGCTTGAAAATATTTTCTCCCAATCTCTGGATTGTCTCTTTACTCTGTTAATTGTTTGCTTTGCTGTACAGAGGCTTTTTAGTTTCATATAATCCCATTTGTCTATTTTTGCTTTTGTTACCTGTGCTTTTGGGGTCATATTGACAAAATTATTGCCCAGATCAATGTAGTAGAGCTTTTTCCTTCTGTTTTCTTCTAGTAGTGTGGCAGTTTCAGGTCTGATGCTCAAGTCTTCAATCTATGCATTAGGTCTGAAATAAGAGTCCTGTTTCATTCTTCTTATGTGGATGTCTAGCTTTCCCAAAACTACTGCCTTTTTTTCCCATTTTGTGCTCTTGGCATCTTTGTCAGAAGTCAATGGACTATAAATATGTGGGTTTATTTCTGAGTTCTCTGTCCTCTCCCATTGATAGTTGTGTCTGTTTTTATGCCTGTAGGATGCTGTTTTGATTACTATAGCTTTGCAATATATTTTAAAGTTAGGTCATGTGATGCCTCTGGCTTTATTCTTTTTGCTTAAGACTGCTTTTGCGATTCACAGTTTTTGGTAGCTATGTGCAATTTTAGGATTTTTTTTTCTATTTCTGTTAAACTATTATTAGTATTCTGATAGAGATTACATTGAATCTGTACATTGCCTTGGGTAGTAAGAACATTTTAACAATATTAATTCTTCTAATCCATGAACAGGGGATGCTTTTTCATTAATTTGTGTCTTCTTCAATTTCTTTCATCAATGTTTTATTGTTTTCAGCATACAACCTTTCACTGCCTTGGTTATATTTACTCCTAGATGTTTTATTTTTATTTTACTTTATGCCATTCTGAGTGGGATTGTTTTCTTAATTTCTTTTCCAGGTAGTTCATTGTTAGTGTATAGAAATGCTATTGATTTTTGTATATTGGTTTTGTATCCTGCAACTTTCCTAAATCTACTTATCAATTCTAACAGTTTTTTTTTCATTTTTGGTGGAATCTTTAGAGTTTTCCAGGTATGATAGCATGTCATCAGCAAACAGAGACAATTTCCCTTCTTCCCTTCTTATTTGGATGTCATTTATCTGTCTATTTATCTGGCCTAATTGCTCTGGCTATGGGCACATGGATATTTTGATTAGCCTGAGGGTTCACAAATTTCAATAGCAGTAGAGTTTGATTGGTGAAGCTTATTATTTCCCTGGTATTTTCATATTTTGCATGCAATGGAGACTTTTGTATTGTTGTTTGTCACCTGAGATAGAACACACCAGAAGGGTGTGGTACGCAGTATAGAGTACTGAAATGCATTAAAAAGCTAGAGCAGCTTGATGGTTGCAGTTCCAGAAGATCATTTTGGGTGATTTGTGGGAAGACAAATGGAAATTATGCCACTTCAGTGCTTGGTTCCCAGCCTAGGGTAACCCTGTCATAGATTTTACTCACATTGCTTTCAGAGTTGAAACTTCAGTGCTAAGCAAACTTTGAATTAACATAAGATATTAGTGGGCAGAAGAAAATATGTCATTCATTGGGCACTCACTAAGTACCAGAAATTGCTCTAGGGCGTCAAGGTCCAATTCAGTAGCTACTAGATACATGTGGCTCTTAGGCACTTAAACAGGGGCTAGTGTGGCTGAGAAATTGACTTTTAAATTTTATTTAATCTTGATTATTTTAAATTTAAAACATTGATATTTGGTTCAGTTTTTGGAAAAGTTTAAGTACTTTTGGAACAACTTGGGTATGTGAATCTGTTTTTTCAACTGTAAATTTTAAGAAATCTAAATATAGATCAAGCATTTCCTATGAAAATTTAGTGTCCAAATTGAGGTGTATTGTAAGTGTGAAATACACAGTGGCTTTTGAAGACTTAGTAGGAAAAAAATGAATGTAAAATATTTCATTAACATAAGCTTTTCTACTGATTGGGTTTCAATATGATAATATTTTGAATATATTGGATTAAAGAAAATATGTTGTTATAATTAATTTTCCCAGTTTCTTTTTGCCTTTTAAAAATGTGGCTACTAGAAAATGACATATGTGGCTTGTATGATATTTCTATTGGACAGTTTGTTTCTAGGGGCTTTTACATATGCCATTTTAGCAAATCATTAAAATAACCCAGTATGGTAGGCACTACTGTTCCCATTACTATAGGAAAAGCAATTGAGTGAGGCTCTGAAAAGTTATTTAAGTCTCTCAGGTGTTATATTTCTTATGGAGCAAAGCCAAGATTCAAATCCAGGTCTGGATAGCTCATTTCTTTTTTGTTTCTACTCTGTTGTGTTGTTCCTGGTTGCATTCTTTTAGGGAAGCCATGAAGAGCTTGCAGTTCTCTCTTGATTCTTCCCTTGATGAACTTATTTATGAACAAGAGGCAGATTGAAAGAAAAATTACCTTCTCTTCAAATGGTAACTGGAAGAATATTTTAGTTCTTGCAAAATGAATGAACAAAATCAATTTACATAAACATAGTTTGACAAATGAAGACCAAAGTATATTCGAAACATTAGAGAACAATTTGCCTAGCCAGTAAGCACTGATTATTTAGTTTAATGTCTTGGGTTGAGTTTCTTTGTTTTTTTTTTTTTTTTTTTTTTTNTTTTAAGAGAATTTGAAATTGTGGGAGCCTTCCAAGATCTAACATCTCTGATACTTTTTTTTTTAAAAGTAATACAAGTAAGGTTTAGTTTACAAAGAGTGTTGATTCAACATTAGTAATTATCAATATTGAATTTGTTTCATTAATAGCATTCAATATATAATCATCACAAAGAATGCTGAGACATGCCCTATGCACTAATGTTTGACGTGATTAATTAAAAAAGAAGCTTCCGCTCCTTTCTACTTTGTCACTTTCTCCACGTGGCAGGAGTTAAGGAAGGACAAAGCTTTCCTCTATCACTTGCACAATTGGTGATATTAAAATTGCACAGACTTGATTTGAGAGGGACTACACCTTAAATTGAAGGAAGGAGGCAAACTTTTCTCTGAAGGTTCCCAAGCTCACTGACCCAGTGAGGGAAAAATGTGTTCACAGAGAGTGTGGCTACTATGCTAAAATCATTTCTGCCAGGGTGCTTGGATCCAGCTACAAAACTTGAAAACAGACTCATCTGCTCTGCACCTGCCTAAGCAGTGGCCTCTTCTGGACTGGTTGACTTGCCTTGATCATGGCAGCATTACAGAGATTCAGAACTTCAGTGACACTTCCCTTTGAGGAAATGTCATAGGGCCTATGACAAAAACCAAAAACAGGTGACTCTAGGGCAGCAGGTCCTCCTCCGCCTGGAAGGTTTTCTTGTCAGCCTCCTGATGTCACTTCTCTTGGCTATATTCCCCACGCCATCACCCAGGGTATAGGGGAGAAGGTGTTCTTGCCAAGACCACATGATTGGCATTCTCTGCCTAGCCCTTTTATCTTTCCCTAGTGCTGGCCCTCCCCAATCCTGCCCTTGCACTCAGCAAAGCACAGGGCTGCTGGAGAGCCTTGCTATTTTTACTTCTCTGTGAGGGGATCTCAGGTTACAAATTATACACCGATGAGGTAAGTTACAGGTACGTAGAATCCTGTTTCTAATTTAGCTTGGCACTGGTTTTGAACATTAAACAGTCTCTCGGCCCCGCTCTCCCTGTTTCCACTTTCCTCCCATCTTTGGCATCTCGTTCCATCCTGATTCTGAGGGTTGCTTTCCTTTCCTGCTGGATCTCCCAATGTTCAGGCTGCTTGCAGGGAGGAATCATGGGAGTTAAGTTTCGCACAGGGTAAAGTTCTGTGCTTATTCCCCGAAAACTTGGCAGTGGCAATGCTATTTAAACATACAGGTCCCCAATAGGTGAATATTTGTAAGATATTTTAGAGGCTTTCAATTGCTTTCGCACATATTGTCACAGTTAAGTCTTGCAACAGCCTGGAAAGATTGGAATTATTGCAATTATCCATAATTTACAGATGAGAAAATTAGGGCTCAAAGAGGTTAATGACTTTACTATGGCCAAGATGAAGTTCATAAGCGATAGGTACATAAAGAACAAACTTCTGGTGGGAGGTCCTTCCCTCAAACCGCTGAGTCTGGAAAAGAGGTATCCCTCCCTCTTCCTTTTCTCTCTCTCTTTTTCCCTTTCTCCCTCCTTCCTTCTGTCTATTCCTTCTCTCTTTTTTCTTTACCTGGGTACAGACTAATCTCTTGCGTTTAGGTTGATATGACTCTTCCTGAAGCCACCTGTGTGACAAGTATACCCTATGCTTTCTGCATTCTGTCTTACGAATTTGAAACTTAATGTGAATTTAGTTGGAATAGATATGTTAGAGAAAAGGTGACATCACATCAGATTAAAAAAATAAATAGGGGCTTTTAAGAATCAGAACTCAAATACCTGCTTATTTGTTTCTTAAAAACTTAACACGTCCACAAACACAATTAGTATTTAAACAATATTTCCATGTTAGCTTCAAGAAGACATTGTGGGACTTCAAAGTGCTTAAATGGCACTCTACCTACCATTAAGGTGTGTGTAATAAATAGAAGAAATATTACAGAAAATTTTGAAAATCAAGCAAAACTATTCCCAATCAGAATTTTTTTCTATTTTCTCAGCAACTCAGAAAAATTCCTAGGGGGGGAAACAGCTTTAATTTGAGTATCTAATTTTGAATTGTGGCCACTGTATTTTTATTATCTGTCTTTCTTGACATGTCTGTCAGTAACCTACCTGTTATGTATACAGACACGTACTCATACACATGCACCCAGTGTGGCATCTCATTATTCTCAAAGCTCTCGAGGTCCCTGTTTTACACTCTTAGACTGTAAGATCATGAGCTGCTTAAAGGCAGGAACAATGCTTCTTATTTAGTTTCACTTACTCGTTTCTTTATTTTTCTATGGTCGTGTTGTCTATGTCACATTACAGAAAGAGCATGGGGTTTACACATGGTTTGGACAAGTTTCTTACTTTTTTTGTGTCTCCTTTTCCTCATTTGTAAAAGGGGGATAATAATATGAACCTAGGTGATAGGGTTGTTGGGAACACTAAATAAGATAATTGTGGCATATTGTCAGTGTTCAACAAAGACAGATGTATAGGTTTAATATTTTATATGAGCATACTTTTATATCCCCCCACATTAATTTACACTTGGTCCTTACATGGCTAACTCTGAACAGCCTCATTCCTCCTCATGCTGCCCCTGACACTTAAGCACTGAGCAAATGTTTTTTTTCACATGAACGAAGCAATGACTTAATAACACTGAAAGTGTTATACTATAGTTTTTAATTGATGGCATTCCGTTCCACTACAGGTCAAGATGGTACTTGGGGGAAGGGAGTGTGTACTGTTTTTGAGAGAGGCTGAGGATTTGACAAAGGACCTCAGAGAGCACCAAAATAAAGAGAACCCAAATGGAGAAACCAGGACTAAAAAGCTATTGAATTTCACATGATTATGTCAGTGTTCTCTTTTTCTCTGAGTCATTTGAAGCTTTGGAAGGAAATTTTAGACATAAATAACTTTAATTTGTACGCTACTTATGCTCAATTATAGGATGGCATCATTTTTTGATGAATACTTCATCCAGACTGATTCATTCATTTCTGGTACAAAGAAGGAATGGGTGGGACTCTTCCTCATTCATTATTATGTCCCCTTATAAGAAAAACAAAATAGATTCATAATTAGAGGATTTTAGTGTTGATATTATGATTTATTACATTTCTCATATGTACTTAACTTTTTTGAGGTGTAATTTATGTACAATACATTGTCCCACTTTGTGCAGTTTGATGATATTGTCAGTTGTATACAATTGTATAACCAATATCACAATCAAGTAATTTCCATTACTTCAAAAGCCTTTTTCTTGTCTATTTGCAGTTGATTACCTCAACAGATGATTACAATGTGCAGGTAGCTACTGATCAGCCTTCTTATCACTTTTTAGTCTGGCTTGTTTCAATTGGTATGATGCTATTGTGATTCATTCATGTTGGTGCCTGTAATTGTAGTTTGTTCCTTTTCATTGCTGAATACAGTCCATAGTATGGGTATGTCACAATTTCTTTATGTACTAGTTGAATAGTGTCTGTGTTGCTTCCAGTTTTGGGTTCTTAGTAGTGCTGCTACTATCATTCTTTTATATATATATATATTTTTTATATATATATAATATATATATATGAATACATATATATGAATAATACATATATATATGTTATTATGATGCTAGTGTTCATTTATCTTGGATAAATGTCTAAGTAAACATTTAACTTTTTATAAGATACTGCCAAAATTTTTTTCCAAAGTAACTGTATTACTGTGCAAATGAAACTGGCAAGATGTGAGTAGTTGTTCTACATCCTCACCAATACTTTGTATTGTCTGCCTTTTTAATATTTGTTTCCAGTGAGTGTATAGTGATATGTCATTGCATTTTGAATTTGTGTTTCTCTAATGCGTAGTGGTAACTATCTTTTCACACATATATTAGATGTTTATCCTCTTTCATGAAATGTCTGTTTAAATCTTTTCCCATTAAAAAAATTCAGGGTTGTCTTATTATTGTGCTCTAAATTTTCTCTATATATTTTAGATATAAACTTTTTGCCTGATCTGTGATTTGAAAATATTTTCTCCCGGTCTGTGTCTGGCCTTTTTGCTCTCTTAAACGTGTTTTTAAAAGAGCTCATGTTTTTAAATTTGGATATAGTGCATCTAATTTATTTTTTCTTTTATGTTTGTGTTCTATGTGGCCTCTTTAAAAATATTTGTCTTACCCAACATCACAAAGATTTTCTCCTTTTCTTCATTTAGAGATTTTATGATTTGGGCTTTTACTGTTAGGTCTATGATCTATTTCAAAATACTTGTTTTTTATATGTTGCCAAAGGAAAAAAAGGGCTTAGGTTTTTTTTTGTTGTTGTTGTTGTTTGTTTGTTTTTTTCCCTTGTGGGAAAAGTAGTTGTTTCAGCACCATCTTTTGGGAAAACTTCCCTTCCCCATTAATTACTTAGGGGTAATTAAATTTTATTTATTTTATTTATTAATAAAGATACTTTGACACTACTTCTGAGTTCTGTCTTGTTAATCAGTGAGGAAACTGAGGTTATATATACAAAATATTTTTCCTCTATACCTTCACCCATTTCTTCTTCAGATTTTTTAATGCAATTTCAGCTATCATTTAACCCATAAATATTTTAGCATGTATTTCCAAAGATAAAGACTCCTTCAAAATGTTTAACATAATACTGTAATAACACTTTGGTAGATTGAATCAAGGGTTGATCTGTAGATCTTAGGTCAATATCATACTACTTTTACAAAGGTCTCATTCTTAACACACACCTTCTTATTAGTGTTGTTCATCCATACCCTGATTTGGCATCAAGTATTTCCCTACTTCTTGAATTTGAGTTTGGCCATGTGATGTGTTTTGGCTGTGTTCCCACCCAAAAAGATATTGGCTAGGAGTCTATAATGATTAAATGTAGATGTGTGCCCCATACCATTCTTTCTACTTTTGAATATATTTGAAATTTTTCATAATGAAATATTTAAAAATAAACCAGAAGAAATCACGTGTTAAACTTGCCACTTTTATATGTGAGGAAACAGGTTATGAGAAGGTGTGCTCCTTGTTCTTTGATGAGGCACCTAGTTATTGGCAGAATCAAGCTAGGATCCAAGCCAGTACTTTTCATTAATGTGGTTTTTGGTCATTTAATTGACAATTCTTCATATATTTATTTAACACTAGCCTCTGTGCAAAATGTTATGGATAAGAAGATAAAGCGTTCTGTTCTCTCAAATCCCCTATTCTAATGGGTCAGTGTGTATGTAAATAATTGTACTAGAAGGATAAGGGTAGAGTAAAATGCTATGATGAGGGTATGCACAAAATTCATGGGTACACAGCAGAAGGCATTTCTAAATTTTACTGAGAAAATCCAAGAAGCCTTCATACATGAGATAATGTTTCAACCAAAAATTGCAGGACTACTGAGTAAGCCAGAGACTGCATTGTAGACAGCAGAAGCAGCCCACGCAAAGGTGATGAGGTGTAAGACCGCATAACATTATGGCACTTTGGGGAAATTATATATGACTCAGTGTAGTTAAACATTAACTCCAGTGTGTGTGTTGAGGGATTCTGGTAAAAAAAAGGCAGGAATGATGAAGCTGGACTTACATGCTATGCAAAAAGTTGATACTTAATTATTTGGATCAAGGTTTCCTTGCCTAATTATAAGAATTGCCTGGGGCTCTCATTAAAATATAGGACCTTAAGTCCTAGCTCTGATCTAATGAATCAGAACCTCTAGGGGAAAGAAAAGTTTGAGAAACATGACTATGGGAACTACTGAAGAATTTTAAGCAGAGGAGTGATGTGTTCAGATTTGCATGTTAGAAGGACCACCCTGACAGCAGTAGAGAGGTTAGATTGGTGAAAGGTAGGTACACAAGGCTAGAGGCATGAAGATGAATCAGATGGCTGCTGCAAGAGTCCATAGGAGGTATAATGAGTTCCTAAGCCATGACAGCAGAAAGAGTGATTGAGAGGAAATGATGTTACAGAGCTAGGATTGGTAGCCTCCAATGAGTAATTGCCTCTAGAGAGTTAAAGAGGTGGATTCTCCTTCACCTGTCTCACTTCATGGGTGATAGGATAATGTTACTGTTCACTTTCAGACAAGGAGTTTAAGGATTCAGGATGAGGAGGTATAGCAGGCTAGATAAGGAGCTCATTTTGGGTCTTATATAGCCTGAGGTACTTATCAGACATATAGAGAAAAGGGACCAGAGGGCCGGTCTTGAGTTCTAGAAAAAAGTCTTAGCTACCGATGGAAATTTAGTGAGCATGAATATGAAAGTCTTAGTTAAAAGTCTAGGATTCTGTTAGATTTCTCAGCTAGATGATGTAGTTTGAGAATAAAAGAAATGAAAACCCAGGAAAGCAGAAGCATTTAAGGGTGAGACGGAAAGGAGTAGGAGAGGGAAATAATATGAATATCAGGTGGGCAAAGAGTCACAAATGAGGATGGAAATATTCGCACTGGATTTGGCAAAAACAAGGGTTGATGTTGGCCTTACCCAGGGAAGTGTCAGTGGAATATTGAAGGTAGAAACTATAGTTTTGGGTCGAGAACTGAGTAGGAATTGAAGAAGAGAACAAATGTAGGCAACTCTTTCTAGAAGCTTCTTTGGGAATAAAGTACTGTTCTACCCTTATTTGAGTAGGAAACAGGGCATTTTTGGAGAGGGGTTTGCATAATTAAATATCTTGCTCCTTTTCCCTGGCAAGACCTACACCTCTTGACAGGTGTTAAGGTTTACTGGTTTACATGTTTGAAATAACTGATAGGAATTCTTTTTGGTCCTTGTGTTGAAAATTCATTAGCTAGTCATTCATTGTTAATTTATGGCATGGATTTAAGCATTTGGAGTAAATTTGTATGAAAGAATCCAGATGTGACTACAGTCTGAATGAAAGAACACATATTAATTATGTTATGTACTTGGGGTGACCATTCTTACATTGCTAACATTCATATATGTCTGTACACCTCAGGAATGATATTTTCTTATATATTTGTATAAATTTCAAAAACTAATGCTGCACTGGAGATTCATTAGGTCTTTCCCACATTTTCAAAACAAAAATTGTGAGAGGATAGATTTAGATAGTAGATAGATAGATGACAGACAGACAGATAGATAGATAGATAGATAGATAGATAGATAGAGATACACATATTTTAGAGACAGGATCTCATTCTGTCATTCAGTCTGGAGTGCAGCAGCACAATCATAGCTCACTGTAACTATGAACTCCTGGGCTCAAGCAATTCTCCCCCTTCAGCCTTCCAAATAGGTAGGATTACATATTTACTCCACTATGCCTGGCTAATTTAAAAAATTGTTTTTGCAGAGATGAAGTCACATTATGCTGCCCAGGCTGGTCTTGAACTCCTAGCCTCAAGGGATCCTCCCAATTTAGTCTCCCAAAGTACTGGGATTGCAGGCATGAGCCACCACACTGGGCCTTTGAGAGGATACTGACTACTAAATGTGAATTTTGAGACAAGCTGTTAAGAAAACCACGTTTTATCTTTATTTTAGATTCAGGGCATACATGTCCAGGTTTATTACATGGATATATTGTGTGATGCTGAGGTTTGGGCTTCAATTGAACCTATGCCCAAATAGTGAGCATAGTATCCAATAGGTATTTTTTCAGCCCTTGTGCCCTTTCCCACCTCTCTGCTTTTGGAGTCTTCAGTGTCTATTTTTCCATCTTTATGTTCATGTAAGGAAAATTATATATGTTAATGTTATTTTTCTCCTTCATGATTAGATTTTTTTCTTTAAGAGCTCTTGAGGGTCTATGATAAGGTTTAAGAATGTGTATCTGTTTATTTAAACGTCCCATTTTATATGTTATCTGTTTAAATCATAACTCAAGCACTACTTTTTGAAGTGTACTCATGTGCCACATTATGATGTTTTTGTCAGTGACAGACTGCATATATGACAGCGATCCTATAAGATTATAAGGAAGTTGAAAATTTCCTATTGTCTGATGATGTCATAACATCATAGCATAATGTTTTACTCGTGTTTGTGGTGATGCTGGTGTAAACAGATCTGCCATTATGCCAGCAGTAAACAAGTCTGGCAATACAATTATGCACAGTACATAGTACTTGAGAATGATGAACATCTATGTTACTGGGTGATGTATTTACTAACTATACCTTTTACTGTTATTTTAGAGTACCCTCCATCTACTTATTTTTTAAAAATTTACTGTAAACAGTCATAGGTTGGTCTTTCAGGAGACATTATTATTATAGATGACAGCTCCATCCATGTTCTTGCCCCTGAAGATCTTTCAGTGGGACAAGACATGGAGGTGGAAGACAGTAATATTGGTGCTCATGACCCTGTGTAGGCCTAGGCTAATGTGTGTGTTTCTGTCTTAGTTTTTAACAAAAAAGTTTAAAAAGTTTTTAAAAAACTGAAAAGTGTAAAAATAGTGAAAAGCTTATAGAACAAGGATACAAAGAAGACATTTTCTGTGTAGCTGTACAATGGGTCTGTTTTTTAAAACTAGGTGTTATTACAAAACAGTCAAAAAGTTAAAAGGCTTATAAGATAAAAAAAATGTTACAGCAAGCTAAGTTGATTTTTTTATTGAAGAAAGAACATTTTTAGTGTGAATTTTGTATAGTCTAAGTGCAAGGTTTATAAAGTCTACAGCAGTGTACTAGACCTTCACATTCACTCACCACTCACTCACTGATTCACCCAGAGCAGCCTTCATTCCTGCAAGCTCCGTTCATGGTAAGGGTGCCCTATGCAAGTGTGCCATTTTATATTTTTATGCCATATTTTTACTCTACCTTTTCTACGTTTAGATACACAGATACTTAACATTTTATTACAATGCCTGCAGTATTCAGCACAGTAACATGCTGTATAGGTTTATAGTATAGGACCATTAGTCTATCCCATAGAGCGTAGGTGTGTAATACTCTATATCATCTAGGTTTGTGTAAGTACGCTCTGTAATGTCACACAGCAACTCAACCTAATGACGCATTTCTCAGCAGGTATCCCCATCACCAAGTAATCCATGACTGTGCTTGTTTGGTTACAATTGAGAGAATATATCACATTTCTTCGTCCCTATGTATCTTAGCAGACATGAAGCAGGCTTGAAAAAAAAAAGACTTCTTATTAAATTCTATGCTGAAACTTGTCAACACTGCTGCCCTCCTGCCCCTTGTTTCCCCACATTCATCTGTGAATTTGAGAACATTCATAGGCTGATAAGAGTCTTGGGAAATAAATGAAATGCAGATGAGTTGGAGCTGTGCTATCATCAAGATTTGTTATCTGAGTAAAGAAATGTTTTAGGTAAGAGCATAGAGAAACGGACCCCAAGGGGAATGTGATGATCCTTTATGGGAAGAAGATTGTTCCTGCTGTGGTGGCTACTGCTGTACCTGGGATGGGTTAGGGAGGCATGCAAAAAAAGACTTCCACAGAATAGGGTTTGGAATGAAGAGTTAAGAAAGTCATTAAAAGTTTATATTTCCTACCACATGACAAATAAGGTGATCTGAAAATGCCTAGAAATAATAATAAATTGTAAGAAATATTTTTGCAAGTGCACAGTTAAGCTTATAGTAAAACAAGATTTTTGAGGGCCAAAGTCACAAAAAAATTTGAAAGTAGACTAGTAACTAGGCAGTAAATCTGCATCAAAGGGCATTAGCCAATCTTAATAACCAAGAATCTGTCTTTAAAGAGTCTTTTGGGGATAGAGAATAAACCTTAGGCTGTGCTATGAAGACTCAAGACCCTCTGGTATAATGCCAAAAGCCCACTCAGTGTAAGGGCAGGCTTTGAACATCCTTTCTGGCAAAGGGAGATAAAAAAATTGATCTGTCTAGGTCAGAGACCTGGATAACCGATAAAAGCTCCCCCCCACCCAACCACTTGCAAGATTTCTGCAAAGCCAAACCAAGGCATTAACATAAAGAGGTCCTCAGTTGCAGTGCCCCTCACACATTTGGAGAAAGCAAACCAAGATTCTTTCTGGAAGTAAGAGCCCTTAACTTAGTATAGTAAAGATTACTACACGTAAGGCCCCATGAATAACAACACACAAACAGAAATTACAAAACACAAATGGGTACAAGCCATCATGAACAAGAGTCAGCAGAATCAATAAATTTCAATAATAGACACCCAATATTTCAGATACTAGAATGATTAATTTCAAAGTGTCACATATGTATGAACAAAATGTTGATGGATATAGGAAGTAGAACAAATAACATGAAAAAGAAACAAGGTATTATGAAAAATGACACGCAAACAAATAATAGGCAGCATATTTGGATAAAAAATAGAAAAGTAAAGGAAAATATCATCACCAAAATGAAAATTTGATGGAGAATTTAAGCAGTAAATTGGTCAGAGCTAACGAGAGAATTTGTGAATTGCAAATTAGGTATTAGTAAATCACTGATAATGATACACAGAGAGAGGCAAAATGATGGAAAAATGACAGGATAGAGACGGATAAAAGAATGAGAAAGTCTCATATATTCAGTGAGAATTTAGAACAAAAGAGTAGAGAGTCCAGGAGTGGTAATATTCAAAGGGATAATGGTGGAAGGTTTTTAGAAATCTTAATGAAAGATTTAAATCCTTAAATTTGGAAGGGGGAAGAACTCCAAGCAGGATAAATACAACTGCAGAATATGAGAGGTAAAGAAATGCTTGAAACAACTTAGGAAGCAAAGACAAATTACCTACAAAAGAATAACTGACTGAAAACAGCCTTTTGAGTAGCGGCAATAGAAACCAGAAAACAGTATAATAGTATTTTCAAAGACCCATCAAGGAAAATTTAATTTCAGCTTAACTATTACTGACAAACAAGTTGAAACAAAGCATTTCTGGACAATGAAAAATTGAGCATTTATTACCAACAGACATTTACTAAAGGAACAAAGGGAACATTGTAGGGTATACAGCAAACTTCAGGATGAAGAAAACTAAATATATAAGGAAGGACAGAAATGCAAAATGGAGTAATGAACAAATAGATTAGGAAATCATATAAGTAAATGTGATCAAATATTGGCTGGCTAAAACAACTATCACCATCATAGTGACCAATTGTGAAATTAAAAAATAAGTTAGAATTAAAAATCTGGATTAGAATGCAAAAGGGAGTAATTAAGTGTTCTGAGTACTTTTGATCATTTGGGAAGAGAGAGTGAGCTTAATCTTAGTTTGTGTTATGTGAAAATGCTTGTTGAAATTTTAAGGTAACTCCTAAAATAGTAGAAGTATTTGAAAATACTTTTAATATGCCAGAGGGAAATATGTAATAAACATGTCAGTAATTTCAAAATGAGGAACAAGATAAAGAAAAAAAAAAGCATGTACAAAGAGGCTAAGTAGAAACTGCAAAATAAGATAAAAAATTAAATCCAAATATCCTAATCACAATGAATATAACACACAGATTTTCACATTGTATTTTAAAAATTAATGAATAACATAGCCTCAAAATATCTAAAACAAAAATTGAAGAATTACAAAGAGATTGTCAAATCTACAATTAAACTGAGAGAATATGAGGCCTGTATCTTACTAATTGGTAGGTACAACTAAAAAGTAAAAAAAATAAAGATATGGAAAAACACAACTGAGAAGCTTGATCTAATGCACACATACTGCTGACCCTTGAACAACACAGGTGTGAACTGTGCGCATCTTCTTATACCTGGAATTTTTCAACCAAAGGTGAATTGAAAATGCAGTGTCTACAGTATGTGAAACTCCAGTAAACTGATGGCTGACATTTTGCATATGTGGATTCTGTAGGGCTGAATTCTAGACTGGAGTAGGCATGGATTTTTATATATGTGGGGGTGTCCTGGAACTAATTTCCCATGTATATTGAGGGGCAACTGCATAGTAATTGAAGTGTAAATCTTTTTTCTCAATCACATAGGAAATAGTTTTGAAAATTGATTATATACCAGGCCACAAAGCAAATTTCAACAAATTTCAGAAAACTGGCATCATATCAACTGTGTTCTGTGATAATATTAATTAAAAATCAACGGTCAATTCTTTAAAAATCTACTAAATTGATAAACTTGAAAAGATTGAATGAGAAGAGAGATTAACAAATGGTAGAGACAAAAAAGATAAATAACTAAAAGCAGGGATTTCAAAAATTGATAGTCTAACTAAAATTTCATGCTAATATTCTAAAAATTTGGATAAAATGGATACCCTGATATAAAACAGAATAACGAATAAACATATAAACATTAAAGTAATTGAGTCAGTAGTTGAAAATCTGCAAATTCCAATTATACACTCTGACACACACACAAACAAATATAAAAATGGTGTCTAGTTTTAGGAATGAGTTCTAGAGGACGTTCATGGAATAGACAATTACACTCTTTCACAAATGTCTACTTTTAAAAATAAAGAACAGAAACCTCCCCACTTGATAGTTAAGTCTAGTACAAATTTGAAAAGCTAGAAACTGACTCTGGAACCAATATTAGAAATAAAACCATTTAGAAAATTTGTATAGCCAAGAGGCCAAGAGATTCATTCTGCTTTGAATGAAACTTTCTAAGAAATACAGCATAAAATACAGGAAAAGCTATGGTAAAGGGAAACAATTAGAATTATACTTCAGTATAAAAATGTCTTATTTCCTAAATAACTTAGAGGGTGGAAAAAGTCATTGGCATGGGAAATAAAAAACAACTAATAATAAAATTTAGCTAAAAAGACCTTACTACATGTTAAACTTGTTTACCAATGAATTGAGACAGGATAGCAAAGTAGGGAGAGGAAAAGTATGTTCTTAAAATAACATACTATGAATGAGGTATCTTAACTCAATGCTATATGCAATTATCTCTGCTAATCTTTACTAAAGCTTTGAAGTAAATAATGGCATAATTTTTCAGATTAGCAAAAAGAGGCTCAGAGTTCCAAGCTAGCCAGTAGTAGAGTGGAAGTTAACTCAGTCCTAGGCTGTTTCAGAAACACCGTATTTCGTTCTTGACACCAAGATGACTCTTAAGAACATATCAGTTTTTTTTTTAACTTGGATCAAGCTGAAATATATGAGCCCGTTTAAAAGTAACACTCTTCTGTGCCTATAACAGACTCTTCTCTCTCTTAAAAAGAAAACAAAATATAAAATGTACTTTTCATTAAAAAAAGTATGTAAAATGAATATGTACTATTTAAATAATAATAAAATAAACATTTGTGAAACCATCATCCAAGAAATAAATTATTCTTGGTACCTAGAAGATGCCTGAACATCCCTCCTCCCCAGCTCCTCCAGCACTGCTCAGAAGTAACCAGTATACAGACTTTTGTGCTAGTCTGTTTCTTTATAGCTTAACCATATGTAAATATATCCTTAAAAAGATACCATTTATTCTTAGGCTGATATGCAATGCTTAATTCTGTACTGTTTCCTGATCCAGAAAAAAAAGAGAAGCTTATAAAGAACATTATTTTTTGTGTGTGTGTGTGACAAGCAAAACTTAAATCGGGAATATGTATTAGATAATAGTATTGCATCAACAATGTTCAATTTTCTCATTTTGTTAAATGCACTGTGATTAAGTCATAGAAAGTACTTGGTTTTAGAAAACACTTCTGGGTATTTGTAGAAAACACAGTTAAAAGAATTACATGGAGTACAAAACACAAACCCAATTCCCTCCATATGATGAAGGCTCCCAGGAAAAGATGAATTGAACAGAGTTATTCCCTGGCAACTTCTTTCTGAGAGTTTACAAGACTGTATTCTGGAAAAGTAGATGCAGTTATGAATGTGTCCCTGCCAGGGTGAGGGAGGGACAATTTCATAGGCAGATGGATTGGGAGGGGATGCAGGGACTCAAGGTTCTTTCGCATGGCTGTAAAGCCGTACAGTTTTTGTACTGCACAAACCTGGTAGAACGGCAACAAGATGGAAGTTGGAGGGTGTGCTGAAATTCAGCCTTTACACTTCTCCGCAAAAAGTAGGCAATAGAAGAGGCTTGTTTATTTATTGATTTACTTTGCAATTTATCTGTCCGGGGAGGTATGTTTTAAGGAATTTCCATGAATGCTAACTTCTTGCTGAGCTAGTTCTACTCACCTCTTATTAGCTCTCAAACAACTCGCAGAAAATTGTTATTTTAGCCTTCTCCAACTGTTCACTTCTAGAATCAGAGACCTTTACTGCTTCCAGATCCTGTACCTTTTGAAGATTGTTTGGCAGGAATGACACCAGTCCTCTGCTTTCTCTACTGGCAGCTCAGGGTTTTGGCTCAGTCATAGGCCACTGAATCACCCGATTCCAGTTCCAAAACTTGGTTGCTGTGTTTGCTCTCTTGTTCTCTCTGTCCTTAAGATGTGTCTTTTAAAAAATCCTTCAGTGAAGTCTTAGATGAAGCAATCAAAGACGTACATTTCAGCATCCATCTTACCATAGGAATCTCTCAGATATCTAGTACTGAAACATAATCACTGGTTTTTATTCTTCCTTTAAAGTGTATGTGTCCTTCAGAGAATAAGGTGTAAGAAGGTGAAGACTGGACTAGTGAAGCCCCAGTGATGAAGTCACTGCAAAAAACCCCCAAATCCTCACTTCTCTGCCTTTCTAGATAATGAATGCTCAAGTTGTATATTTGACAGCCCCTGGCTCTCTAGTCCAGAGCTGATTAGGACTGGAAGAAGCCCATGTGCTCCATTCTCATCAGGAAGTAGAGTCTAGAATGAGTTGGGTTATTCTAAACTTGTTATATGTGGGCAGTGTAACCTTAGTGCTGTGGTTTAAATATTTTCATCTCCCCAAATTCATATTGAAATCCTAACTCCCAAGGTGATTATATCAAGAAGTGGGGTCTTTGCGTAGGTGATTTCCTAGTCAGAGCACTAGCGCTGCCAATTTGAAATCATATGCATTGGATGCACTAGAATGTGAAATCCAGAAAGACTGCTAAAATTTGTTAAAGTGAACCTTATCCCAAGAACCTATAAAATAAAAACTTTGTATTAATTTCTTTAACAAACACCTTATTAATATTTCATAAACTTTATAGGGCCAGTCCACAGTCATGAAATTCTGTTAGTCTAAAAGCAATTGAGTGCAGTGTCAGAGGTGAATGATCTCAGTTTACCATTGAGAATTATTTATACTTTAATAAAAAATTTCTCAGTCTAGATTAACCTAGTTTATTAGAAAATTATGTTAATGAAGGAAAGATTAGGCATTTAAGAACTATGTAAGTTAATTTTTCTTGCATTCACAATCTTAGCTATAACTTCTGGAACTGGCTAACCCAGCTGGGTTCTTTTACAGTTATTAAACCATACCAGCTGTGGCGAGGCGATAGGTGGAGAATGAGTGTGAGCCAGTGTAAGAAGTTCATGCCTTGCTGATGTAAATCAAAGGTTGTATTCATCCCTGTCTTTATTCACTCTTGCTTTATTCAATAAACATACTGAACAACTTTTCTGTATTATTGAGTAGAATTTTATATTATGATATTATAAAATTCTCACAAGAATTTCATTATCTCCTTCCTCAGGGTCAGAATGATTAAGAAAACCCAAATCTGTGCTCTATGCCAAAAGGTGAAATCGGAATTCAAATCCAGGTCTTCTGACTCTAACTTCAGGATTCTTTTCCCTGTATAGTGGTAATCAGCTAGGAGATCACTACTGAAATAGCTTAATTATTTTCTAAAATATTCTAATTTAGAAAACATAAAATTTGTTTTATACTGATATATTTTTATTACATTTATTGAACTAAAGATGTTTAGAAATGTTCCATTAATACAGGAAGGAAACCGAAATTCTAAATAATTGCCAACAGAGTAGTATTTTACTTTAATCTCTGTATTAGTTCATTTTGTAGTGTTAGAATATCTGAGACTGGTTAATTATAAAGAAAAGAGCTTTATTTGGCTCACAGTTCTGCAGGCTGTACAGGAAGCATAGTGCCAGCATCTGCTACTCCAGTAAAGCATGAGGAAGCTAACAATCACGGCAGAAGGCAAAGGGGGAGCCAGTGTATCACATGGCAAGCAAGGGAGCAAGACAGCAAGGGGGAAGGTTCAAGACTCCCTTTAACAACCATATCTTGCATTAACTCATCACTGTGGGGAAGGCACCAAGCCATTTATGAGGGGATCCAACCCCATGACCCAAACACCTCCCACTACGCTCCCCCTCCAGCATTGGGGATCACATTTCAACATGAGGTTTGGAGGGCAAAATGTTCAAACTATACCATTCCACCCCCGGCTCCCTAAATCTCATGCCCCTCACATTGCAAAATATAATCACCCTTTCCCAGTGGTCCCCAAAAGTCTTAACTCATTTTTAGCATCAACCCAATCAAAAGTCCAAAGTCTCATTTGAGATTCAAGGCAGTTTTCTTCCACTGATGAGCCTGAAAGACTAAAGCAAGTTACTTAATTCCAAGAAACAAAGATGGTACAGGCATTGGGTAAACATTTCCATTCCAAAAGGAAGAAATCAGCTAAAAGAAAGGGGCAATCGATTCTACATAAGTTCAAAATGGCAGATCAGACAATATATTTTCAGAATAATCCTTGACTTCATGTCCCACATCCAGGACACACTGGTGCAAGGGGCAAACTCCCAAGGCTTTGGGTAACTCCACCCTGTGGCTTTGCAGAGTGCAACTCCCATGACTGCTCTCACGGGTTGTAGCTGAGTGTTGCCTGCAGTTTTTCCAGGCTCAGAGGGCAAGCTGCCAGTGGCTCTACCATTCTTGGGTCCGGAGGGTGATGACCTCCTTCCCACAACTCCACTAGGCAACTGCTCAGTGGGAAATCTGTGTAGGGGCTCAAATCCTGCATTACCTCCCAGCTCTGCCCTACATGAGTCTCTCTGCTGGTGCTGTGTCCCTGAAACAGGCTTCTCCTTGGAAATCCTGGCTTTCCCACACATCCTCTGAAATCTAGGTAGAAGCTGCCAAGCCTCCTTCAGTCTTGCATTTTGTGTCTGCAGACTTAATACCACATGGAAACCACTAAGGCTTACAGTGACTGGTGCTCTTCAAAACAGCACCCTGAGCCATACCTGGGGCCCTTTGCACCATGGCTGGACCTGGAGTGGCAGAAGGGTATAGAGAGCAGCCTCCCAGGTGGCACAGGGAAATAGTGCCAAGGCCTCGTTCCTGAAACCATTTTTTCCTCCAAGGCCTCTAGGCCTGCGAAGGTAGATTCTGCCTAGAAGTCTTCTGTAATGCCTTTGAGGCCTTTTTCCCATTGCTTTGGATATTAGCACCTAGTTCTCTTTTAGTCATGCTCATAACTAGCAGCTTTGCAGCCTCCCTGAAAATGCTCTTTCCTTTTCTACCACATGACTGGCATACAAATTTTCCACAGTTTAATCCTCTGCTTCCCTTTTAAATGTAAGTTCTAACTTTAAGTCATTTATTTGCTCCTGTATCTGATTATAGGTTGCTGGAAACAGTCACACCACCTCTTGAATGTTTTACTGCTTAGAAATTTCTCCTACCAGATACCCTAGATCATCATTCTTAAGTTTGGCCTTCCACAAAGTGCTAGAGTGTGGACAAATTGTAGCTAAGTTCTTTGCTAGGGCATAACATGGTGTTCCAGTTCCCAGTAACTTCCCCATTTCCATCTGAGACCTCATTGGCCTGGACTTCACTGTCTACATTTCTATCAGAATTTTGGTCACAACACTTAACAATTTTTTAGGAAGTTCTAATCTCCCTCTTGTCCTCCTGTCTTCTTCTGAGACCTGCAGCTCTTCCAACATCTGCTCATTACCCAGTTACAAAGCTGCTTCCACATTTTCAGGTGTCTTTATTGCAACTCTTCACTCCTGTTATCAATTTTCTGTGTTGGTCCAATTTGCATTGCTGTAAAGGAATGCCTGAGACTGAATAATTTGAAAAGAAAAGAGGTTTATAGTTCTGCAGACTGTTCAAGAAGCAGATCACCTGAGCAGAGGTTGTGTGCATAGTACCAGCATCTGCTTCTGGTGAGGCGTCAGGAAGCTTTCAATCATGGGGGAAGGTGAAGGTAGAACTGGCACACATATGACAAGAGAGGGAGAAAGAGAGTGAGAAGAGAGGTTCCAGATTATTTTTAACAACATCTCATATGAACTCATCATTACAGGGAGGCTACCAGGTCATTCATGACTAAAAATTCTCCCACTAGGCCCCACCTCCAATGTTGAAATTATGTTTTAACATGAGATTTGGAGGGGACAGACATCTAAGCTATATCAGTTTCTAAACTTCTGCCAAAATATATTCCTCAACTTAGAGGGAGAGATTGTAACTGTATCATTTTTACATGTTGGAACATAATTTCCCCATTTTTTGTCTGCCAAATAGTTTTATTATCTATTTGATTAAGAATTATACTAAGGATAATCTATTTTTGTTATTAAAATGTTTTCTAGAAGAAGCTATATTTAGCTAATCAAATATCAGTTTCCTTTCATGTGACATTAAGCTACTTTCAAAATTTATTAAAACCTATTTCAATAGAATTACTTTTATTGAGATAAAGTCACAGGAAATTTTACAAGAATGAGGCACATACCAACTTTTACCAGGCACAGTAAGCAAAATTATGAATTCTGTTTTTATTTCAGTTGTCATCTTTATCTGATTTAACAATGCAGTTCTAAATTTCATCAGGATTTTTTTCCTCATAGAAATACTAAAAAGATAGATGATCAATAGGTGGATTATGTTTTAACTAGACAACTTCGTTCTCTAGTTCCTGAATATTATTTTTCCTGAAATAATGCTGAAAATGAAAATAATCAGAGGGTTCTACACCTATCAGATATTAAAACTTATTTATCTACAATAATTAAAGCAGCATAATCCTGGAATACAACTCTAAATCAATCAATTAGGGAACACAAAATCTATAAACCCAAAATACATAAATAATTTAGTATATAATCAATGTGGCACTTAAAATTCTAGAGTAACTGAAAAATGGTCCTGAGACAACTAGGTAGCCAGTTCACATTAAAAAAAAATTATATGGTTTGTAAACATATGAAAAGCTGACCAACGTCATTTATAGTAAGATAATTTCACATGCAAACTTCATGAAGATGAAAACATTGACAAGAGTGTCAGGAATCCACGCACTCATTCACTACTGGTAGGAATTTAAACTAGTTCAGTTTCTATGGGCAATTAATCCAAACTGATCGAAATGTAGGATGAACAGGCCCTTTGACACAACAATTCTTTTTCTGGGATTCTATTAAAATTGTATCCTTGGAAAGTATAAAAGAACCTGCTTATAGTGTAGTTGCTATTTCCTGTGAGGAAAAAATGGGTGTCTGGGGGCAAGATAGTGAATGTATCAGTCTGTTTTCATGCTCCTGATAAAGATATACCTGAGACTGGGTAATTTACACAGGAAGGGAGTTTAATAGACTTAGAGTTCCACATGGCTGGGGAGGCCTCACAATCATGACAGAAGGCAAGGAGGAGCAAGTCATATCTTACATGGATGGCATCAGGCAAAAACAAAGAGAGCTTGTGTAGGGAATCTCACATTTTTAAAACCATCAGATTTTGCCTGTAATCCCAGCACTTTGGGAGGCTGAGGGAGGCACATCATCTGAGGTCAAGAGTTTGAGACCAGCCTGACCAATATGGAGAAAGCCCGTCTCTACTAAAAATACAAAATTAGCCAGGTATGGCGGTGCATGCCTGTAATCCCAGCTACTTGGGAGGCTGCGGCAGGAGAATCACTTGAACCAGGGAGGCATAGCCAAGATTGCACCACCGCACTCCAGCTTGGGCAATAAAACGGTAACTCCATGTCAAAAAACAAAAACAAAAACATTAGATCTCCTGAAAATTATTCACTATCACAAGAACAGCATAGGAAAGACACACCTCCGTGTTTCAGTTATCTCACAGTATCCCTGGGAGCTACAAGATAGATTTGTGTGGGGACACAGAGCCAAACCATATCAGTGAGTGAGTTCGATTAATTTTTTTTATACTATGTACTTCCATGTCTTTTTAATTTTATCCATATGCATCTGCATGCAATCCACTTTAAAAATGAAAATACTGGAAGCAAAATATTTGTTTCTTCTATTTAAGTTTTAGTCAAACACAAATTTACCATGCACAGTTTCAGTTTTATATTTTGTTTTCCTATAAAGTCTTTTTCGGGTTAAGTTTTTAAATTCCTAACAAATGTTACTGAATACTATTTTTGTTATTTTTATTTTGTGTTGGCTGTTACTAATTATGAGTTAAGCTAAAAGGCTGATACTTTTATTTCTTGGCTAATCTCTGAGAAAATTGTGAGGAATTCCCCTCTAGTATGTCCTAACTGTCATCATCATTGGCAAAATGGGCAAAACCCAAAAAATACTGTTAGCTTCAAAATGGTGAGGTCAAAATTAGAATGACAACCTCCCTCTTTAAAATAACCTTGAATGTTGTTATGAAAGTAATCTAAATGTTTTGTTTCTTTCTAGGGGCTCTTGCATAACTCTTTTCTTTCATGTTTTGTGTGTAAGTGGAGGCTTCGGTGATAAAGACAGATCAGGAAGTAATATATTAGACAAACTTCTGCTTTCCTGATTAAGGTATATCAGTGCTTACCACTTTCAGATATCCAGCACCATCCACTATCTCTCAGCAAACCAGATTTTAAATGGTGGTCCAATTAAAAGACTAAAATTAGAACCTCACTTCGAACCACCATTATGAGAGAGGCTCTTGTTTCCAATATTTGAAGAAAATATCAATAATTAGAAAGGTTGATATAAATACTCCTGCAGACATTTACAAAGTTGATTACACTAGGCATTTCCACTGGCTTTTCTAGATCTAGCAGCCCAGATTAGGGCTAGATAATTCACTATGTTACTAGAAAATTAGGGGAAATGGACCTGTTTTGTAAAGTAACGCCGACTTTACACCAGGCTTTGGGCTGCACAGGCATTTACTTTAAAGATAAGGAAGACATGTCTCTGCATACCAAGGGACTCTGGCATTCATTTAATCCCTGACCTTTCTATTGCATTGACAGGTAGGTGGATGAAAATCATTATGGCTACTTGTTAGATTTTTCACATGGAGCCCTGAGACAAAGACTTCAACTTTAGAGTGCATCTTCAGAAAACTTTTTATAAACCAGCTAGTGGTGAATTGCAGTCTTACAGTTCCCTCTGTATCCTGTGCCATTACGATGCCAATTGATTGCTAATTACTCTGCATTATGCATAAGCCAGCTACAAACATTTTTAATGGCATGCTCTTTGTTGCAGTTTAGGGGCAGTGACTGCCATCTGCCTCTTTGTACTTTGGAACATTTCTTCCTGAGTCTACAAAGTGTTTGGCTGGCATGCAGGGACCTGAGGAAGCTTAAGGAGAAACCTGGTACCATGAAATATAATCCTACCACACCCTGAAATGGATAGATGCCTGGGTCGTGCCAGTGTGCACACACAGACTGGTAAACGAAAGATTTGTCAGCCAGGATTGTGAAAGGTGCTACCACACCGCCAGCCAGTTCTGACAAAGGAGAAAATCACTTGCCAAAGGCAAACGTAAATGGCCATGAATATCCTGTTCTCTTTCTGTCAAAGTTGGTTCTGAGCACCCAGAGGAGAGACAGAATTGAAGTAGACATAGCAGCAAACAAAGCTATCTCTGCCTAGTAGGGTGTCTGTGTTTTGTTACATGATTTTTCTATACCTGAACTTATTCTCAAGGAACCCCAAAGCAAAAGCTTAAAAATGGTTAAAAAATAACTTTGGCTTCTGATGGTCTGATAACTGGAACTCTGTGTTAGAGATACAGAAAACTATCAAGCATTAAAACCAAAATGAAAGCTGGCTTTAGGGATTCCCCTTGCGCTATTAGATTCTCATGGAAGGTTCAGGATAACCAGGCTAGCAGTACATTAAGTAAATAACAAAGTAGGTCAGTAACAAAGCTGGAAGAGTTTTATTTAGCATGACATTGATCACATCTTAAATCATCTCACTGAATCTCCATATTTTTCTTTTTTTGCTTAAAAACAGAATGGCGTTCTCAAAGAATTGTTTTATCTACACTTCTGTAATTGTTCTCTAAACAGAGAATTCTTTAGAAGGAGCAGTTCCCTAGCAATGTATGACCTTTCTAACTATATCTCCTGTCATCTCATGCAGTCCCTATCTTCTGTAAAATCAGGCCTTCACTGTGTTCCTCATTCAAGATTGTTCTTTATTATTTTCCAGATTCACTGGATGGAGCATATTCTTTATAAACACCAGATTTGTGCTCATCCATTGTGGATGCTCTTGGTGCCCCATGCAGACCTTCTTTACCAGGCTGATGCATGAACACTCTGGCTTCTGAGAATGTTCACTATTAGCTTATGGAGTCTCCTTTGCTGCAGAGTCACCCTTGGCTAAATAGGAGCCGCTACATTTTTTAGGCTACATTACCAGCTTACAGCCATTGATGAAGGGAAGACAAAAGTCAGGTCCTTATCTCAAGACAGGGCCAATTCTGAAGTGAAATTCATGCTCCAGAGCTCCCTGTGGGGCCAGGCTATACTTAAGCTCTAGCTGGGCCACATGCATGCTTAGCTTGTTTTCGCCTTATCCTGCTGCCCTCACTGCTCTTCCCCTGAGAACACTAACACAAGCGTCCCTGTCCAGGCTCTGCTTCAAGGGAACCTGCCAATCATCACTGCTGTAAACATTTAGGGCAGGTGGGTAGGAGTCTGGGAGTGGCAATGGGATTGGAGGGGGTTTAGCACATAATTTACTCTAGTAAGTGTTTGCTAAATGAGTGGATTTTCCAGCCTTGATTCTTGGATTAAAAGTAGCACAGCTATCTTCAAAAAATCTATTTCTCAAGCAGGGCCAGGTTCCTTGATTCACTCCTGGACTGGAAAAAAAATGAGTAGGAAAATTTCTTAAGGCTTATTGTCGAACAGAAAGACACTGATGATTATTAATGATGTTAATTAATCAACAGGGATTATTAAGTGCCAGCTTTTCCCAGCCCTGTGACTAAATACCCAGGTCTGTGGTAACTGTGATGAAGAAAATAACCTCTTTTATAAGTTAAAAAAAAAAAATCTTATCTTCATGTGTAGATAAAACTTACTCAGATGAAACAATGAGAGAAATTATAAGACCATGCATTCACATGATAAAACATTCAGAGGTAATAAGTTACAAAGGAATTAAGAGAAGTTAGAAATCAATGTGGGCGTTTGTGAGTTAGGTAAGTCTTGGAGGAATAGGTATGTGTGGGAGGGGCAGGAGAGAGACATTCCAAGTGTGAGAGGAGGTAAGAAGAAAGGTGTGGAGACATTAATGAGGATACTACTATTTACCACAAGATATAAAATAAGAAATTAGGTTCCCCCTGAGTTTACTTCCTGTTTATATTGCCATCCCATTATTCTGTTTCCATTTATTCTTCATTCATTTATTCATTCAGTCATCAAATATTCTTTGGCCACTTACACTGTTCCAGAAACTGCATTTTGTCTTAGGTATATGGGAATGAAAAGAATACCCATCGTCATTCTCAAGGAACTAACAGTCTGCAGATAGATAAGTTTAGCAAACAGGCAATTACAATACACGATTGTCATGGTGCTTTAAGAGTAAGCATAGGATGCTCGAAGAGAACAAAAAAGGGGCATGGAAACCAGACTTGGGGGAAGGTCAAAAAAGGTTTCCTGAAGAAGTGGCATCTTATCAGAGACTTATAGGGTGGGTAGAATTTAGCCAGGTGAAGGAAGGCACTAGAAAATAATTGTAGACATGCATGGCGCTTTGAGGAAAGTGAGGGGAGCTATATGACTGATACGTGTGGAGGACAGAAAGACCAAGTGTGGACAATAAACAGGGGCCAGATCAGGGACTACCCTGTAATTAATCAAAGGAATATGATCTGCATCTTCAGGGCCATGGTAACTGTTAGTTGACTAAAGTATTAAAATGACATGATTGGATTATTTCTGAAACATTGTTTTAGCTGGAGTAGTTTGAGTAGGTTGGTTGAGACCAAACTGGATGCTGATAGACACGTTAAGAAGCTTTGTTATAATCATGGCAGATGATGGTGGGAATGGAGAGAAGTGAAGGTAAGTGAGTTTTATGGATTGGGGAGAGTTTTATTGGTTTGGGGAGAAGAGAATAAGAATGTTGAGATTAATACTGGAGAATTTATGTTAGGTAACTAGGGTGGGGAGTAATGATATTTTCATCAAGTTAGGGAACCTGAGAGGAAGAGTGAGATTGGGAAACATATGACTGCTCTGTTTTGGACATGACTGGTTTGAGAAGCCTTGGTATAGTCATGCAGAGATATTGAATGGATGGGTCTGGAAGTTAGAAGATACTTTTGGGGTGGTGATACAGATTGGGGCTTCTACTAATAAACCACTCACTTTACTGTCCCCCTAATTTGTTTAGTTGTACCAAGACCCTCTTAATTGCTCAGGTTAGAAACTCAAATTTCCCTAAGAGGTCCATGGATGGGCTTCACAGGATTCATGAACCTTTCTGAAATCGCATGCACAATTTTGGGTATAAGTGAATAAGTGCCTTTTCCTAGTACCGTGAGATGTAGAATTGTATGGGATTTGTAAAAGGTTACTTGACTTTCCTCTTATCCCCCCAAAACAAAGAGAATCCAAAGTGAGTTGGGGTCCTGGTCTCTTTTCCTGTCTTCTTTATATTTACTCACGAGTCATGTTCTTCAGTCTTATCTGTAAAGCTATATTTATACCCCTTATCTTTCCTCATTGCTAGTCTCCTACTTCAGATCCTTGCTAGGGTGGAGAGTAATGGTATTTTCATTACCGTTTATAGTTTTAAGTGTTTTTATTGGAATGCCTCAACTTTCTAATACATGTAATATATATTTTTTTCTCCAAACTGCTACCAACTATATTAGTTGAGTTCCCACCCTTATGGGTCAAATGAACATTTACGTTTGTCAGCCCTTTCTGGTAATCATCAGCTTAGTTGACTGATTTTTTGCAATCCAGGTATTAAAATCTCAGACCGTGTTTAAAACACCTTATCTTTAATTAACTTAGATATGACTAGGCTGCTAGAAGCTGAATGCCGAGGAGTGTATTGTGACTGGTAACCGGCCTCCAGTTACATAGCATAACATCTTAAGTAGTCTTCCATGCCCAGCAAGCAGTCTTATGGAGGTCAAAACGCTTCCTCCTCTCCCTCCTGGTGGGTGGCTCTCAGTATCCTCCTCACATTAACCCGTCATTCATCAATATGGCCCACTCATACTGGTGCCCACCCCTTATTTGGTGACCTTTGCTAGGTCCACAGGAAACTTGGGATCATTGCTACACCTGCCTCAATTTGTATGAGACTGGGAGGGGGTAGCAACCTTAATATATTAGGACTTATTTACTATCTGTTAGGATTCAACATCCAAAATATTCTGTGCATTTTCTTGGGACTGTGAACTCTCAGGTGCAGCAAAGTTTCATGGCAGTCTTCACTTACTAATGATGCTTTCGGATTTCATGGGTGATTCTCCAGGGAATATCTGGCTTGGTCGGGCACAGAGAAAAAGCCAAACTGCTTCCCTCTCAGCCCTGCTGCACATGGAGAGAAGTAAATACTAATTTGCAAATGCAGCCCTTCCCACAAGGTGACTCCTCTTTCCTTCTCTCTTTCCTTCATGGGGGTTGCTCTACTGATTCTTCTGAAAGGTCACCTTTTTAGCAGGTCCCAAATCAGGGATGTATGGCATTGTTTTTCAGCTTTGAGATGCTTCTACTTGGTAACGCTCTAGGAAGGAGTCTCAGTATGTATCACAGCTTCATGTTACCGTCTTTTAACTGGTACCCATGATACAGCTTCTTTGTCTCTCTCACATTTTTTCTAAATGTTTTAACTTCAATGACTCTCCAAAGTTGAGACAAAAATCTTCAGACTGGCCTCCACAGTCCTTTAAAATGGTGCCTCCATGTACCTTGGCAATCTCAATCCTCACCATAAGCTCTTTGAATGATGTGGGCAATAAGCAGATCTTGCCCTATCATGTTTCCATGATGTTGCTCATGCCTTTCCTTTTGCCTGCAACATCCCTTCTTACATTTTGATTGAAAAATCTTATATTCATTGTTTAGGCCAAGCTTCCATGTCATCTTCATAAAATCTTACCATTCATTCAACAGGAATCAATCCTGTCTATGCCATTTGCAGCATGCTTTTATTTGTCTGGTTCTTTGACATCATAAGAAACAGTGAAGTGGAGCCTAGCAAGGTGCTGTAAACGTAGCAAATATTTAACAGTTCGGTGAGACTAAAATGACGGGGAAAGTGGGATCAGATCATGGGAGGAGTCTTAAATGACCAAATGACCTTGGGTACTATTTCAGTTGATTTCTATTAAAGACTTGGGAGAGCTGAGTTTCACCAATTTTTGCAATTTATAGAAATGCTCCCATTGCAATAACTTGTGAGCATATTGCCTAAGCAAACTACAAAACTATAACAAAAAATTCAACTCACAAATTGTGATTGCCTTCCTGATAGGGTGCTCTGTGTTTGTTAATATCTAAAGGACAAATGAAAATCATGTGCTCTGGATCTAAAGTACCATCAACAAGTGGGGACATGGAGTCTAAAAGAAGATCAAGTGGGTGTCCCCCAGAATTAACATGATGCTTGTTGCCAGGACTCAAGTTGGGCAGGGGGCAGGGGCAGGGGCAAGGTAGGAGGGTACAGTGGGTGTTGTCACCAGTTTCAGCTGTGCAGTGGTAAGGAAGGAGAAAATAAGGTAACCTGGACCAGATGCTTGTAGAGGGGAATTAAGTTCAGATGGATCTTTATTGGCGGCTTGAGCATCCAGCATTGTATAGCCATGTGGCCAGTGCCATCAGGCATCTGAGCAACTGTGCTCTAACAAGCAGTATTTCTAGATAAACTTCATCTCCAATGATGAGTTTAGACGGAGGGCATTAAAGAGGGCTCAGGAACCTCTGAGTAATGCTTGAAGTCTTTGGCTACATTAAAAAGCCCTGATTTATATAAAAAGAGGCTTAGATGTTCTGTAAACAGCTCACTTGACATGCCTGAACCTTATAAATAATGAGACTAACATAAATGTATGGTGCTTTAAAAATATTTGGAAGATCATCTTGACACACCTAAATTCAATTTGGCTTGCTACCTTTTAAGAGCCAGGTCTAATACTGGACATGCATTGCTGATTCCACAAATATCAATCACATATACCTTGGCCATCCCCACACCCATACCTTTCCCTATCAGATATGCACACAGCTGTCATCACATGATTTCACACCCTTCCAACTCATCTATACCTACAAACAGAAGCACATGCCTATGAAATGCACACATCCTCACCAAACCTTGGAGTCCTGCAATCTTCTCTTCCAGCCTATCCTGTTTTATGCAGCTGTTTTAGGTCATTCTCTGACCAACCAGCTATACTCTAGGTAGAACAGCTGTGGTTAGAAGCTTGGCCAGTACTTTCTACAAAGAGCGGGTTAGAGGTGGTTGAGTGAGCACTACTGAGAGTAGCTGTGGAATGTGGGTGGAGCCAGAGGAGAGTTGGCACAGCTGATGCCCCTTCTTTAAGAAGACGCTTCCCTCCCTCCCCAGCGAGATGACTGAGGGCAGCTGTGTGCTGATGATACAAAGAAAATGAGATGGTAGCACTTAGCTTCACAGGCAGCAGCTGCTGTGGTCTGGAGGGTGCTGCCATGTTATCCCCAGAGGGTAGGCACTGCTCCAATGCCCATATGTAATGGTAGGAAGTGGCTGGCTTTCCCATCTCTGGTTAGATGGCATTAGCAAAGTCTGTTGAGTTTCTTTGAATTTGAGGGCCAGTGTGTGATCAATCATGTGTAAGGACACATTTCCTCATACACACACATTTGTTCGTACACATGGACAACAGCCCTTAAGGATAATTTTTAAGATTTCTGACTCACAGGAAAAGCTGGGAGTTAGCAGGGGTCAGCTAACTGTGTCTGATTCCCTTGAACACAGCTTCTCCTTGCCTGTGAAGCTCATGCTGTCACTCTCATTGAGAAGCAAGATCGCTCAGTTAGTTGGAGAGCCTTATTTAGGTCATCTCACACCATGCTCAATTTTGTCCTCTTGCTCCATCTTACTTACAACAGGCCAAAGGAGACCAGGGAGGTCATGGACCTTTACATTGTTGGGACATATTTGATATTTGGAGCTGATAAATGAGATGTCGCCAATAAATGGGTCAGCAAAACCCAGCTTTGGTAATTGAATACTGGTTGCAGTCCCAAGCTCTAAGGTCACTTACCTTTAATGCAAGAGTTCATTAAAGGTAAGTTTAATGTTTAGTGAGATTATTTTTTAAAAGACCCAATTAGTTGTAGGTTACTACCACTTTGAAGACCCCATTATAGGTTTTTGGTGGCTTATTCTTCCCTACATGACCAGTGTCTTTCAATAGTTTATGTGTTAGGCAAGTCTCCACTTGCAATGTTCCAGAGGGCTAATTATCACAATAGTACTGTTGTGACTACAGAAAGACCTGTGGTTGCAGAAAGACCCAGGCTTAGTAATTAAAAACCATCTGCTGGGCATCCATTTATCTTTGACACTCATCTCCCAACTTTAGAGTCCTCAGCATCCTTTTCTTCATTCTATCTTTCACCCCAGTGGACATGCTCCCTCTCCGATTCAGCAATGGGATTGGACCCATCTTTGATTTCGCTCCTACTTGGCTATCTCCTCAGCAACAGCTGCCTTCTCAGCTTGACTTCAATCTCCATATTTGCTATGCATAAATCCGTAAACTAAATGCATCTGTCTCTGGCAGCTGGAAATTATAATCTCCCACTATGTGATTCCCTTCTTGGATGGGGGGTTGTGTGAGAAACAGATCTTAAAAATTAATATTTGTATGCAAAGTTACCCCTCTTCTTCAATGTCTCCCATCAAAATTTTTCTTCACTTAGTGTGGTATTTGGAGGGTACCAGTTGAATGCACTTGAATGTAAAAATTCACACTAAAGTATGAATGACTGCTAGATGGTTAATCAAATTTATGGATCCCTGAAAGAATTATTTCAGAGGAAAGCAACTTCATTCTGATCTGAAAAATGAGAATACACTTTGCTAGATTCTCAATCTCTACAGGACCTGCCCCAACACATACCTGGTCTTCTGAGGACTGAGATCACAACCCTCAATATAACCACACTCTTTCGCTGCCTTCAGGGCGAAGCCTACATTTTTACTTGGGGCCCAAACTTAGAAATTCAGTCTCTCTAGTTGCTGTCCCTCTAATATCAATGCATTATATGCATTGACAAATGCAATGGAACTTACCAATGCAGTAGATCTTTGGGAAGTGGGATGAGATGGACTCTCCTCCTCTCCAACAAGCAAACACTGCCTGATTCACATTGTCAGTGTTTGTTCATAGAACCATGCCATTTGCTCATAAATATCAAATTTCTTAGGAAACGTTTTTCATGGTCCATTTTCCATTTCTACATAAACTCATTATACTAAAGAGTATAAAGAATAGTTGTTTATGTTCTTTTATTGGTGATCAAGGTAATTATGGTAATTAAAATATTTTGAACATATATCATTTAATTGTCATCTGAACCCCTCAAGATAATAATTACTTGCCCTATATCATGGTTAAAGAAACTGAGGTTTAGACATATTAAATAATTTGCCTGAAGTCATGTAACAAGCCAGTGGTGGTTTTAGGGTTCAGATCAAAGTCTGTTCCAAATTCTAATTTCAAATTCTGTGTTCCTTCCACTGAATCTTTCTGGCTAAAGATGATATGTTGTAGTGAATAAATACTGAACTTTTCCTCCCCTCAAGTTTGAAGGCATTTTAGTGACTAATGAGAACTTCTCTCTTCATTCCCAGTACTCCTCAAGGTTATAAAGTAAGGATCTTTGGAACTGGCATGACCTCATTATGGCTAACCAGTTAGCTCCCCTCAGCCCTGTTTTTTCTGCTGCCCACCAGTAAGTGGGACAAACCTACCTTATCAACCACAATTGTTATTGCATCTACATTGAAATGTTATGTATGCATGTTTGTGTATTTTTTTATATTATGATGTTTTGACATCTTAAAAATACTGTCTTGCTGAGGCTAGCCTGTCCTGTGGTGGAGGTAGGGGACTAGCCAGTTTTTAAAGACAGCAAGGGCCCTGCTGAGCATGACTTTAATATGCAAACTAATATAAAGCCATCCCTCTTCTGTCTGGCTTGTACACTCCAGGATACAATATTTCTCTGCCTTAACCATCCCAGGGCCAAATACCCGATAACTAGGACCACCACTATAGCTTAGAGCCCACTAAAACTATTAAAACTAGCTAATCCGAAACTCTTGATGCTTTGTTGCCTTGTCTTTCCCTTGAAAATTCCAGTAAAGGCTCTTGTCTAAACTTTCCCCTCACTTCTATCTTCTGCCACCTGCTCACCCTGGTGACTTTCCCACGTAGTCCTACATGGTGTGCTGTGACTCCTGTCTCCAGGATCTGTGAATATAATAAACTTCATGCTTTCCTGAGCCTCTCCTGTCTCTTCTTGTGGCCACACTTGACTGACCGTCAAATAAAAGAAGACAAAACAATTTCCTACAGAATTGAGGATGTAACTTGTACTTCTCTTTGTCACAGGGGAGCTAACAGTTTATTTGATAAGCAGAGAGTGAATTGAGCCTGATACAGTTTTCTCCTGATCTGTGGCCAGAACATAAGCTTGGAACATGCAGCTGGGAAAAATCCTAAAGTATGGATTCCCAATTTGTGAGTTTGTGAGGCTATAGAATAAATACTGTGACGGTTGTTACTTAGTGGCAGCTGATATCATCTGCCAGTGCTGCATATATTTCTCCTCATTTTCTGAGGCAAACCACAGATGTTTCACCCCTTGCAATCACACCTGCAGAACTAAAACCAGTTAAAACACACACACACACACACACACACACACACACACACACACACACACACACAACCAGGATAGCAGATGTTTCAAAATTGGAACAGTTATGTGATTGGACATGGAAAAAACACCAAAAGTATTCTACTTTTTCTTTATCTGCATAAATCCCAGAAACTCCTCATTTCAATATGGTACAAAAGACTAACAGTCCTGAGTTTTTGTTTCCCCTAATCCAGAGGGCAGTTTTGACATTTTATTTATGTAAAAGATGATGGGTTTTATTCTAGCCCTGAGATTCAACTCACCTTTAATAAATTGTCCCACAGTATTCCTGACCCACCAGCATAAAATAAAGGAACGCTTTTAAGTCATATGAGGGCACCACATTTGCTGATGCAAAAATGTGTTACTCTGATAGGAAAGTTAATTAAGCAATAAGACATGACATGACGTGAATTATTGTGTAATAACTCATGCCTTTGGTGGAGCTAGGCACAAACCTGAAGGCCAAGTACCCCTACAGCATCTGGGCATGAATTATGCTACAATAACTCAAGCCCTGAAGCATTCCAATGAAGCAGGGGGTTGGGGGCTGGGGAAGAAAACCAAGGACAAAAATTGATCTCTAATAAGAGGGTGAATAGGAGCCTCGTTTAGAACTGCACATGCTCCCCTAAAGCAATGCATTTGTGACAAGCATTTGAGATGAAGGACACTGGGATTCTTTTTATCACTTCTCTTAGCTTTGAGAAAACACTGCAAGCTTCCACCTCAGGGCCTGGTACGATATGGTGAGGAAAATGCTTTGCTGGAAATATGGGCTCTTGGAGTTCAGCAACTGCAGTGGATTCTTTTTGACACAAAGGGGGACATAACTCATCTCTCAGTAACTTTGGAAATTTCTTGTTCTGTCCTCTGATTCTGGGGAAATAAATATCTTAAGAATCCGAGTCGTGGGTCATGGGAGACGGGGTCCAGTTACACAAGTCTTCTGATCCATGAAAATACCATTTCTTTTGCTTCTCTGTATCCCACATTAAATTGGGCTCAGGTTTTGGCATCAGAACTAAGGAAATAAAGAGGGCCTGGTTCCCCAGGCTTTCGTCTGACCTGAAGAACTAAAGACAAACCATATATAAGCCATAGCACAAAGAGTGAAATGCAATGAACCTATTAGGTGTCACATATAAAAACGGGGAGTAGAATTAGGTCCACAGAGAGATTTTTCTGCTTATTTTCTTCCCTTTCACGGGCATGCTGATTTGATGAATGATGATGTACCTAACAAGTCCCAATTAGTGACTATGGTCCTGTTAATCTCACAGCTGGATGATAGCTTGACAGCCAATCAGATCGCTCTTTGTTAAAATCCAATTTAATTTCAAAAAAATCTACAAAGGAAGCAGCAGCATTTTCCTCCATTTAAACGTTGATACGTAGAACTGTTGAGATTGACAAGAACGTGTCCTGTCCAGCCTCACTCAACTCAAGCTGCACACAGAACAGCTTTCCTTCCTCCCTCTTGCTCTCCTTCTTTAACCTTCAGCCGCAGACTGTAGGGAGATGAGCAGTTCAGCAAATCTGCGACTTCAGATCTTACAAGTTTGCTGGTAAAATTCCAAAATTCATAGTCAGACCATGCCTCCCTCCATAAGACTAACATATGGTATTAACAAATTTTATCAACACTGTATAAAGGGAACAGCTCCAGAATGTGTTTCTGTTATTCTTACAGTTACTCTGTTGCCTTTCAGCATGGCACTGATATTGCCTCTCTTTGGTCCTGTTTGAAATGCTTATTTTAACATTCATTTCTTCTCTTAAATGGCTTCATCCTGGAATTCCTTCTTTATTTGGTAAGTTGCAATTCAGCCTCTTTGTTGAGCAGGTGGAGATCTCATAATTTCCTATTAATCTTATAAAAGTTTACAGTGTATTTGTTTAACAAGTACTCCTTGAGGGACAAAGCACATTTTGATGAACAAAAAATAGTCTATAGCAGGAGTCATCAAACTTTTTGTAAAAGACAAGATAATAAATACTTTCAGCTTTGCAGTCCTGTTGAAACTACTTCACTCTGCCATCTTGGCATAAAAGGTGCCATAGACAATATGTAAAAGAATGTGCTAGCCTGTGTTCCAATAAAACTTTATTTACAAATATAAGCAGCAGGCTGAATTTGGCCTGATAGCTGTAGCTTACCAACCCATACTGTAGAGAGTTCAAGGGAAGTGGGGCCAATTCTATTCCCTCACTTTAGACTATGAATTCTTAAGAGTTGAGAGGAGGATATGAAGGCAGGGAGGTTAGAGAGGTGGGAAATCCAGCTGTATAGTGAAAAGATAAAAAGTCTGGAGTCAGATAGCTGAGTGATTGAATTTTGATCTAGCCACTTTCTCCTGTGTGACTTTGGGAAAGTTATTATATTCAAGTTCTCCGAGCTTCACTCTCCTTAAGCTTATACAGGCAATCCTTAACTAGGGTAGAGCTGCTAGCTATCCATAAAACTCTGTATCTCCTTCTTCCTGGGCTCAAAGCTAGACTATATTTCCGAGCCTCCTTTGCAGTGATGCACTTCCATGTTGTTAGAATCTTATCAGTAGAATATGCAGAAAGGGTGTGTACCAATCCTGTTCTAGTCCATTTAAAACAGTGGGACTCCTATGTCCACACTCTCCATCCTGGTGGCTGGAATCCAAACTTGGTGGGTTAGTCTTCAGCACATATACAAGACAATGCAATGTGGGAGGTGGAGAGACAAAAAGGAAGAGGTCTTATCCCTGAATGGCTGCCTGGAACAGCACTGCCTGATGAGCAGAAACACTCATTGGGCTGTTTTGTAAGAAGAAAATAAACATTGTTCCTGAAGCTCATCATTTTAGTGTTTTCTTGCTGTAGCAGTTTAGCCTAAGTTAAACAATGCAATATCTAACATATGACTATTACAAATCTATCAAATAACTTCTGTAAAGTGCTTGGCATTTAATGGGCATTCTGTAAAGAAGAGAGGTTTATCCGTTTCCTTATTCAGGAGGGCTATGGTAAAATTGGCCTTCTCATATTAATTTTTCTGCACTGTGGTAAGAATAATCTTTGTAAAATACAAAACTGATTATATCATCATCCAGCTTAAAATTCTTAACAGGCCACTTCTTGCTGCTAAGATAAAAATTAGAATTCTTACCATAACCTTCAACCTTCCTGATCTGGCTTTTACTCACATTTGCAGGCACATCTCTTGCCGCTGTTTCCCTAGATCTTTCACCTGGTCTCTCTGTTCTCCTTGCAGTTATCTAGACATGCTATATTTTCCCCACACAGTTTCATTCATGCTATGTCTGGAAGGCTCCCTTCCCCATGCAACCAAATCTCTTAACTAGAGCACATTCTTTCTGGCTTCTGTTCAAGTGCTTTGGGAAGGCTTCCTTGATGTCAAGTATACATTTTTATTTACTAAAGGTATTATATACCCTTTGTTTCTAGCATAGATCTCAATTCTGATGGGAATGTGTGATTATTGGAAGTTTCCCCCACTAGACTGTAAGCACCTTGACACAGGAATCTGTATATACCTTTGATCATGATTAAATCTCTTTTATCAGCTACCAAGAATGTGAAGAAATGTTGGGTCAGAGAAGTTGAATCTATAAGTAACATTGTATATAACATAAATTAACAAAAATTAAAGTTACACCAAAAGCAATGGCAACAAAAGCCAAAACTGGCAAATGGGGTCTAATTAAACTGAAGAGCTTCTGAACAGCAAAGAAACTATCATCAGAGTGAACAGGCAACCTATAGAAATGGGAGAAAATTTTTACAATCTATCCATCTGACAAAAGGCTAATATCCTTTTGATATCAGAAACTACAAAGAACTTAAACAAATTTAGAAGAAAAAAACAACCCCATCAAAAAGTGGGCAAAGGATATGAACAGACACTTCTCAAAAGAAGACATTTATGCAGTCAACAAACATATGAAAAAAGGCTCATCATCACTGGTCATTAGAGAAATGCAAATCAAAACCACAGTGAGATACCATCTCATGCCAGTTAGAATGGCAATAATTAAAATGTCAGGAAACGGCTGGGCACAGCGGCTCATGCCTGTAATCCCAGCACTTTGGGAGGCTGAGGTGGGTGGATCACAAGGTCAAGAGATCGAGACCATCCTGGCCAACATGGTGAAACCCCCTCTCTACTAAAAACAAAATACAGAAATTAGCTGGGTGTGGTGGCATGTGCCTGTAGTCCCACTTACCCAGGAGGCTGAGGCAGGAGAATTGCTTGAACCCAGGAGGTGGAGATTGCAGTAACCTGAGATTGCGCCACTGCACTCCAGCCTGGCGCCTGGTGACAGAGCAAGACTCTGTCTCAAAAAAAAAATAAAAAAGTCAGGAAACAACAGATACTGGGGAGGATGTGGAGAAATAGGAACATTTTTACACTGTTGCTAGAAATGTAAATTAGTTCAACCATTGTGGAAGACAGTGTGGCAATTCCTCAAGGATCTAGAATCAGAAATCCCATTTGACCTGGCAATCCCATTACTGGGTACATACTCAAAGGATTATAAATCATTCTACTATAAAGACATCTGCACTTGTATGTTTATTGTGGCACTATTCACAAAAGCAAAGACTTGCAACCAACCCAAATGCCCATCAATGATAGACTAGATAAAGAAAGTATGGCACATATACACCATGGAATACTTTGCAGCCATAAAAAAGGATGAGTTCGTGTCCTTTGCAGGGACATGGATGTAGCTGGAAACCATCATTCTCAGCAAACTCACACAAGAACAGAAAACAAACCACATGTTCTCACTCATAAGTGGGTGTTGAACAATGAGAACATACGGACACAGGGAGGGGAACATCACATACTGGGGCCTGTAGCGGGGTGGGGGTCTAGGGGAGGGATAGCATTAGGAGAAATACCTAATGTAGATGATGAGCTGATGGGTGCAGCAAACCACCATGGTACGTGTATACCTACATAACAAACCTGCACGTTTTGCACATGTACCCCAGTACTTAAAGTATATTAAAAAATAAAAAATAGAGTTATTTACAAGAATGAAACTATAAAAATAACAGAAGAAATTACAGGTAATTTGCAAAACATAATCTTTGAATGGGGAAGACCCCTTCAGCAATTATTATATTTTATTATCTGAAGCTTCTAATAGAATAATATTCACCATAAAGACACAAAAACATATTTACAAAACACATTAGCATGAAAGGCTAGTTTCCTTGATACAGGAAGAAAATTATAAATTATTAAAAAGTTCCAGAGAAAATTAGAAACATGAATAAGTAACACACAGAAAAACGTTAATACATATTATTAACATTATAAGGCATTCAACCTAACCTTAAGGAAATGGAAACAAAATTATAGATTTATTTTCACGGATCATATTAACAATAACAAAATTATTGATTTCTTAGGATAAAAATGAATCATCATACACTAATGGTAAAAATAAAAATAGTTTAAAACTTCTTTGATTCTATTTTGCAACATCTATGAAAATTTTAAATGCACACATCATTTGACCCAGTAAATGTCACATCTAAAAATTTGCTCTGAACTGTGCTACGATTGTTCTTAAAAATATATATGTATATATATAGATACGCATATTGGTTGCAACATAAATGGCAGTAGCAACACTCTGGAAACTGCCTAAATACCAAAATAGTATGAAATAAATGAATTGTGATATAAACATACAGTTGAAAACTATATTCACATAAGAAAAAATGACATAAATATATTGGTATAAAAAATGCCCACCATCAGTAATTAAAAAGAGCAAGTGACAGAATAATGTATATGCTATGATGACATTTATACAAAGAAGAACATGCATACAGGTACATAAATTTAATGCATGCACATATATGTGGAATGGTTGGAAAACATCTGATTTGAGTATTTGCCAGTGACTACCTTGGGGGTATGGAAATGTCAGTGGTAAGTAGGTGGAGTCAGATGAGGTGTGTGGTGGAAAACTTTTCCCTTTTGCTTTCCAGAATTCTGTATGCTTTACTTTTCCTTCAAATAGATACACTTTTCACTAAAAAAATTTAAAACTTTGCTAATTAAGTAAGTGAAGAGTGGTAACTTTCAGTTATTATTTGTATTTGATTTCACATTCAGCCATTCTTCCACAATTTCTGTGTCATTTAAATTATGTCTTCAGTATATTTAAAATCTATTAAAGTAAGTCTTATACCCTTCCCCTTTATTCTCATTAATTACTCTCTAAAATTTTTGCTCTTCTATTCTTTAGGAAACTTTAAAATCACACTGTCAAGTTTCCCCCAAACTCTGTTAGATATATATTGAAAAATAATAAAGTTTGGAAAGATTTTTCAAAAATATTAATTTCTTCTCCATTTACATAAATCTTTTTCATGAGTGTTGGTAAACTTTTAAATGTAAATGTTACACATTTCTCGAAGCTTATTTGTAAGTATTATAAAACATAGATTTGTTTAGGGTTCTATAATTATTATTTTTTCCATTGTATTTTTCTAACTGGTTTTTCATGATTGATAGGGAATCTATTGCTTTTTTCATTCTTTGTTTTGAATCTGACCATCTTGGTAAAATTTCTTACTAGTTCTTATAGTTTTCAGTTGACTCTTGGATTTTCTATGCAGGAAATATAGGCATCTACAAATAATGTTTTTTTTTGACTTTTCCAACCCATAGCCATAACTCATTTGCTTTTGTTTTCTTTTCTTATTGTCTACAACAGTGATTCTCAAAATTCATCTTTCCAAATTCCACAGAGCCAATTGATTCATATAGGAAGCTTTTGTTGATTTTTGCAAAAATTGTATATCTTTAGTGAACCTATGGTTGCAACTGATAAATTAACATTCTAATGTGAGTGTTACTTAACGTTTTTCTTCACATGCATTACAGTGAAAGACAAACATGAAACAATAAAGAAGCATGTTGAAACTTCATTTAATTGTCAACAATTGCAGAATCAGATGCATTTTCTAATTCTGGAAAACTATTCCTCAATTTTTTGTGCTTTTCTCAATGTAATGTCTACTTTCACAGCATACTTTTATGTTTAATTTGCATTATTAATATTTTCTTCATCATTTCTAAAAATCTAGGTCAAAAGTCAGCAAACCATGGTCAACAGGCAAAATCTGGCTTAATGTTTCCATAAAGTTTTACTGGGACACAGTAATACTCATTTGTTTATAGATTGTCTATAGTGGCTTTCACACTACCGTGGCGCCTTCGGCTGAGAGCTTATGTGTCCCAAAAAACCCAAGATATTAATATTTATTATTTGGCCCTCTACAGAAGAAATTTGCCCCAATACAGACAATTTACAAAACAAAACCTCAAACATTGATTTTTACTATTTGCCAATTTCAGTGCTGTAAATACTCACATCATGAGCAATTTCAGGCCACCAATGTAAAGTCACTGAAGGCAGAATTGTGAAGATACTACAGAGCACACAATTGTGTAGTATTTCTACCATACTGATACAATAGTGCTAAATAGCCCCAAAGCTTAGATAATAGTAACACGTAGAAAAAATAATTAGGAAGCAATACACTTTAAGTATTTATTATCTTTGATTTTAATATACTCTGTAAGTTTATATATTTAATTTTTAATGTCTGTATTTAATAACTGGCTTACAAAATCCTAAATTTTTTACAATTTGCTTCTTTCAGAAGCTTGTATGTGCCAGTTCTAGCATCTTGCTGTCTGAAAGGATTTTAAAAATAGTTTGAACCACCACCCTCCAACTCCCAGAGTTTCTCATTTAGTAGGACTGGAGTGGGGTCGCAGAATTTGCATTTCTAACAATTTGCCAGGTGATGCTGATGCTGCTGGTCCCGGGAATCTAATTTTAAGACCCACAATAATATTATATTAATCAATAGTGGGATCTGCCTTTGTTTGAGACAGGTAGTCTAACTCATGTTAAAAAAATACAGATTTTTTTTATTTGCTGGAAATTTTGTGTTGTTTTTACTGCTACTAATCCAAAATTGATATTGAATTTTATCAGTTGCCTACTGCTTATCTTTTGAGATGATTTGTTGTTTTCCTTTTTTTGATTTATTTCTGCTATGTTCTTACTAATAAATTTCACATTAAGAAACTATCTTTTCATCCCTGGCATTGTCTACAATCATAATGAATTATGTTATTTTATTACTGCATTCAATTTGCTAATTTATTTAGGATTTTTGTCTTTTATTGATAACAACATTCATAATGTTCTTGATACTTTTGTGCTCTTTCTTATAAGGTTTTATTTTCATGATTGTACTGACCTTTCAAAATTAATTTTAAAACTTCCCATCTGTTCATATGAGCAGAAGTAGATTTTATACGGTACAGAAATTACCTGTTTCTGGAAAATGTGAAAAGTCTCATTGGAAGGCACATCTGGTTTAGAAACATTTTAGAAGACATTCTTTGTAATATTTTAATTTTTTTCTAGGTAGTATTTCAGTTCACACTGTATCCATTTGGATTTAGTTTGAATAAATATTACTTTTCCCATAAATGATCGTTTCATCATGATTGTAAATATTTTTAAACACCTCTGAATTTGCTCTTATTTACTCTGCCTTCTCCGTAATTTTATAAATATATTTTTTCTTTCAGTTTTTTTTTTTTTGACTTGATTTGCTATTTTGGAAGTATGTATTTTGTAACTTTTAAAAAATCTGATCTTAGATTAATTTATTCTATTCATGTTCTATTTTTTAATTTGCTTCTACTTTTCTTCTTATAGTTTATTTTTTGGGGGGATTTTGGGGGTATTTCTTAATCTTTTGAATTGAGGGCTTAATTTTAACTTTTGCTCTTTAAAAACTGAATTGTATAAACTTACAGTTTAAAAATTACATTGAAAACAAGGTAATAATACCCCAAAGTTATCATTTCCCAATTATTTTACTATCATTTTAGTATTATCTATCCTCTTAATAGATTTACATATATTGTATCTATCAGGGGAAATATTAATTTGTACATAATCACTATTACATTGTGAAAAACATAAAAAAATTGAGGTTTTATTCATGTTCAAAACCTAATGTTCAGTTCAGCAAAAGAGTTTGTAATTGACAGGCATGCAAAGTTTTTATATGTGTCTTCATTCTTGCACTTTTGTCTTTACTCATTAACATAAATATAAACATTAACCAACATTCATGTTTGTCCTACACTCCTTTGTCAATTACAACCACAGGTTGTCTATAGATACAAGAGTTAGCCAAATTGCAATTACTCCATTCTTCAAGAATCAATTAGCCTTGTGAAAGTTATAATAAAGAGCATTGTGTATTTTATTATTATATGTAAATTGTGTACAATTCAGTCTTTATATCAGTAACAATTGTAATAAACTTAGGTATGCATATACTTTTTTTCTGGAGAACCAGTTGTTAAACACTTGCCAGTACACTATTGATACCTAGGTAGAGTGAAAGGAAAAAAAAATAGCATCTTCTAAGGCTTTGTTATGTATGCGTGCTATTTTCACATGCTTTGAAGCACTTTTATATTACGTTGTATTTTGCTGTAAAGGTAAATCATGCTATAACATTTATTTTTAAGTAATTTAAGTTAAACATAATTATAAACTTCGAAGGTTTTAAAAATTGAAGAAAATGGTAGAAACATATAATGGGTAAAACAAAATTTATTATGTCTTATACACAATCTACTTCTAAATTTTATCATATAAACTGGCTTTCATTTTTTAAGAATATATTCTTCTATCTTTGAAATTATTTGGGATGAAAGTCATCATATCTGTATTAGTCAGTTTTCACACTGCTGATAAAGATATACCTGAGACTGGGAAGAAAAAGAGGTTTAATGGACTTAGATTTCCACATGGCTGGAGAGGCCTCACAATCATGGGAGAAGGCAAAGAAGAGCGAGTCATAGTCTTACACGAATGGCAAGAGGCAAGGAGATAGAGCTTCTGCAGGGAAACTCCCATTTTTAAAACCATCAGTCCTCATAAGACTTATTCCCTATCACAAGAACACCAAGGGAAAGACCTGCCCCCATGATTCAGTTACCTCCCACTGGGTTCCTCCCATGACAGGTGGGAATTGTGGAAGTTACAATTCAAGATGAGATTTGGGTGGGGACACAGCCAAACCATATCAATGTCTTTTTTAAAAACTTATGGTATTAACAGTAGACAAGACGTGGAAACAACCTAAATGTCCACTGATGGATAAATGGGTAAAGAAAATATGGGGGCTGCATATATAATGTAATGTAGATAATAATGTGTATATATATAAAACATTATATGTGTATGTAATATATACACATTATTTACATGTTTGTGTGTAATATCTTATATATACATTATTTACATTAGATACATATATATACAAATGTGTATGTGTGTGTCTGTATGTAGGTAATATTATTCAGCTTTTTTTTTTTTTTTTTGAGACAGAGGCTTAATCTGTTGCCTGGGCTGGAGTACAGTGGCATAGTGGTACAGTCTTGGCCCACTGCAACCTCTGCCTCCTGGGTTCAAGCCATCCTTCTGCCCCACCCTCTCCAGTATCTGCGACTACAGGTATGTGCTACCAAGCCTAATTTTTGTGTTTTTAGTAGAGACAGGGTTTCACCATGTTGCCCAGGCTGGTCTCAAACTCCTGGCCTCAAGCAATTCATCTGTCTTGGCCCCTTAAGTGCTGGGTTTACAGGAGTGAGCCACCATGCTCTGTGTCATTCAGCCTTTCAAAAAGAAGAAAGTTATGCTGTATTTGACATCATGAATCTAGAGGATATTATGCTGAGAGAAATAAGCCCTCACAGAAGGGCACATACTATATTATTCCATCTATCTTTGTACATTGCAATTAGTATTTTTTTCTTTTTAATTACTACCTTTTCATTTAGAGACAGTTTTCTTTTTTTAAAAAAAATATACTTTAAGTTCTGGAGTACATGTGCAGAACATGCAGGTTTGTTGTATAGTTAATACACATGCCATGGTGGTTTGCTGCATCCATTACCCCATCATCTACATTAGGTATTTCTCCTAATGCTATCCCTCCCCTATACCCCGAATGCCTGCTATCCCTCCCGTAGGCCCCCACCCCACAACAGACCCCGGTGTGTAATTTTCCCATACCTATGTCCATGTGTTCTCATTGTTCAACACCCACTTATGGGTGTGAACATACGATGTTTGGTTTTCTGTTCTTGTGTCAGTTTGCTGAGAATGATGGTTTCCAGCTTCATCCATGTCCCTGCAAAGGACATGAACTCATCCTTTGTTATGGCTGCATAATATTCCATAGTGTATATGTGCCACATTTTCTTTATCCAGTCTATCATTGATGGGCATTTGGGTTGGTTCCAAGTCTTTGCTATTGTGAACAGTGGTGAAATAAACATACATGTGCATGCATCTCTATAATAGAATGATTTATAATCCTTTGGGTGTATACCCAGTAATGGGACTGCTGGGTCAAATGCTATTTCTATTTCTAGATCCTTGAGGAATTGCCACACTGCCTTCCACAATGGTAGAACTAATTGACACTCCCAGAAACAGTGTAAAAGTGTTTCTATTTCTCCAAATTCTCTCTAGCAACTGTTGTCTCCTGATTTTTTAATGATCGCCATTCTAACTTGTGTGACATGATCTCAATGTGGTTTTTATTTGCATTTCTCTAATTACCAGTGATGATGAGCTTTTTTAAAAATATGTTTGTTGGCTGCATAAATGTCTTCTTTTGAGAAGTGTCTGTTCATATCCTTTGCCTACTTTTTTTTTTTTTAATTAGATCCCATTTGTCAATTTTGGCTTTTATTGCCATTGCTTTTGGTGTTTTATTGATGAAGTCCTTGGCTATGCCTATGTCCTGAATGGTATTGCCTAGATTTTCTTCTCTGGTTTTTATAGTGTTAGGTCTTATGCTTAAATCTTTAATCCACCTGGAGTTTATTTTTGTATAGTGTGTAAGGAAGGGAACCAGTTTCAGCTTTCTGCATATTGCTAGCCAGTTGTCCCAACACCATTTATTAAACAGGGAATCCTTTTCCCATTCTTGTTTTTGTCAGGTTTGTCAAAGATCAGATGATTGTAGATGTGTGACAGTACTTCTAATGCCTCTATTCTGTTCCATTGGTCTATATCTCTGTTTTGGTACCAGTACCATGCTGTTACTGTAGCCTTATGGTATAGTTTGAAGTCAGGTGGCATGATGCCTCCAGCTTTATTTTTTTTGCTTAGGATTGTCTTTGCTATGAAGGCTCTTTTTTGGTTCCACATAAAGTTTAAGGTTTTTTTCCCCAATTCTGTGAAGGAAGTCAATGGTAGCTTGATGCTCATAGCGTTTAATCTATAAATTACTTTGGGCAGTATGACCATTTTCACAATATTGATTCTTCCTAACCAAGAGCATGGAATATTTTTCCACCTGTTTGTGTCTTCTCTTATTTCCTTGAGCAGTGGTTCCCAGTTCTCCTTGAAGAGGTTTTATTTATTCTTGAAGGATTTTTTTTTTCTTTTTCGATTATGAAGCTTAGTTTGGCTGGATATGAAATTCTGCATTGAAAATTCTTTTCTTTAAGGATGTTAAATATTGGCCCCCACTGTCTTCTGACTTGTAGATTTTCTACTGAGAGATCCACTGTGAGTCTGATGGGCTTCCCTTTGTGGGTAACCCGATCTTTCTCTCTGGCTGCCCTTAGCATTTTTTCCTTCATTTCAACCCTGGTGAATCTGATGATTATGTGTCTTGGGGTTGTTCTTCTTGAGAAATATCTCTGAGGCGTTCTCTGTATTTCCTGAATTTGAATGTTGCCCTGCCTTGCTAGGTTGGTGACGTTCTGGATAATATCCTGAAGAGTATTTTCCAACTTGGTTTCATTCTCTCCATCACTTTCAGGTACATTGATCAAACATGGATTTGGTTTTTTCACATATTCCCATCTTTCTTGGAGGTTTTGTTAATTTCTTTTCACTCTTTTTCCCCCCAATCTTGCCTTCTTGCTTTATATGAAACTTGTGTATGCTTCACGAAGTTTTCATGCTGTGTTTTTCAGCTCCATCAAGTCATTTATGTTCTTCTCAAGAAGAAGAACAGACACTGGTTAGAATAATAATAATACACTGGTTAGAATAACCTACACTGGTTATTCTAGTTAGCATTTCATCTAACCTTTTTTCAATGTTCTTAGCTTTCTTGCATTGGGTTAGAACATGCTCCTGTAGCTCAGAGAAGTTTGTTATTACCCACCTTCTGAAGCCTGCTTCTGTGAATTCATCACACTCATTCTCCATCTAGTTTTTTCTTTTTCTATGAGGAGTTGTGATCCCTTAAAGGGGAAGAAGCATTCTGGGTTTTGGAGAATTCAGCCCTTTTGCACTAGTTTCTTCCTATCTTTGTGGATTTATCTAGCTTTGATCTTTGAAGTTGGTGAGCTTTGGATGGGGTCTCTGAGTGGACATTCTTTCTGTTGATGTTGAAATTATTTCTTTCTGTTAGCTTTCCTTCTAACAATCAGATCCCTCTGCTACACATCTGCTTGAATTTGATGGAGTTTCACTCTAGACCCTGCTTGCCTGGGAATCACCCATGGGGGCTGCAGAACAGCAAAGATTGCTGCCTGTTCCTTTCTCTGGTAGCTTCATCCCAGACGGGTACCTGCCAGATGCCAGTCAAAGCTCTCCTGTATGAGGGGTCTTTCAGTCAGGATATACAGGGGTCAGGGAGCCACTTGAGGAGGCAGTCTGTGCCTTATCAGAGCTCAAGCACTGTGCTGGGAGATCCATTGCTACCTTTAGAACTACTGGGCAGGGATGTTTAAGTCTGCTGAAGCTAAACCCACAACTACCCCTTTTCCCAGGTGCTCTGTCCCAGGAAGGTAGAAACTTTATTTATAAGTCCCTGACAAGCTGCTGCCTTTTTTCAGAGATGCCCTAACCAGCAAGAAGGGAGTTTGGTGACAGCCTGCCTTCAGAGGCCTTGCTGAGCTGCCATTGGCTCCGCCCAGTTGTTGTGTAAATTTCCCAGCAACTTTGTTTACACTGGTGAGGTTAAAACCACCTACCCAAGCCTCAGCAATGGTAGACGCCCCTCCCACCACGAACTGGACCATCCCAGGTGGAGCTCAGACTGCTATGCTGGCTGTGAGAATTTCAAGCCAGTGGATCTTACCTTGCTGGCCTTCATGAGGGTGGGACCCTCTGAGCCAGATTACTTGTCTTCCTGGTTTCAGCTCCCTTTTTTAGGGGAATGAGTGGTTCTGTCTCACTGGCATTCTAGGTGCCACTGGGGTATGAGAAGAAAAAAAAAAACTGCTGTGGCTAAAATGGCCACCCAGTTTTGTGCTGGAAACCCAGGGAGCTGATGTTGTGGGCACTGGAGGGAATCTCCTGGTCTGTGGGTTGTGAAGACCATGGGAAAAGTGCAGTATCTGAGCCAGAATGCCAGAGTGTCAGGAAAAGTCCCTAGTGGCTTCCCTTGGCCAGGAGAGGGAGTTCTCTGGCCCCTTGAACTTCCCTGGTGAGGCGACACCCCACCCTGCTTCAGCTCGTCCTCCTTGGGCTGCACCCACAGTCTAACCAGTCCCAATGAGGTGAACCTTTTACTTCAGTTGGAAATGTGGAGACCACTCACCTTCTGCTTCATTCTCACTGAGAACTGTGCACCGGAGCTGTTCCTATTTGGCCATCTTGGTGGAAATCTAGAGCGAGTTTTCATGAGAAGATTGACATTGATAGTGAGTAATAAGTATGTATTGAAACAACAAACTCATGACCTACTGCACTGTCCAAGAGGGTATTAATATATATGACTGAGCTTTGGCCACCTCATTTCTCTGGTGAGTGTTAGTGGCCATGGGACTAGGACAGTGCCTGTGGGCCACCTCATGAGCAGTGGTCTAAATGACCTAGCAGGGACAGGACCTACAAACCTGATATTTTCATGGACGTAAATTGGGTTGTATTCTTGTGAAAAAATATCCCTTTCCAGCTCCTGGGGATCTCAGGGGATTCATCCCTTACCCCTGAGACAAATATTTAATAAGAATCTACTTTGGGCAGGCCACTGTACTTGGCACTACTGGTCCTTTCAATGAACATATGTTCTTTTATTTATGCTCTTGGAGGTTAGCCTAGTTTCATTCAGGTCCCAGATAATCTTATCTGACTCAACAGTGGAGTAAGGCAAACTAGAAAAAAAAATGTGGCAAAGTCATAAACTCAGCAATAAAAAGGGTTTTGCTATGTATGAGGATTCTTTTGGTTGGTTGGATTTTGGGGAAGAGGTCCAGTAGAATTTACCAAATATGTTGCCAGGTGTTAGAGAGCCAAAGTGGCATAAGGCACAGTCTTGAACTCAGAGAACTTGACAGGACGTAGAGGAGACAGAAAGATGAACAATTAATAGCAATACTTTATTCTTGATTTTGTTTTTAATTAAGGTAAAATTCACCTAAAATAAAATTCATCATTTTAACCATTTGAAGTGAACAATTCAGCAGCATTCAGTACATTCCAAATGGTAGGCAGCTACCACCACTATCTAGTTCCGGAACAGTTTTCTCTCTCTATGGATTTAAGGTTAGTTGGACTTTCATTCCACACAAAGAATTGTCCTAGAAGCAAAAGACAAGAGGTCAAATTCCCTAAATTGGGTGAGATTGAGCAAGACAGTGTGCGTTTTTGAAGTTGAGGTGCTTTATCTACCAAACGTAAATAATACTTGATTTCTCTGAAGGTATGAGACAAGATCACGTGATCCTTAAAGGCTGCCTTGAGATCTAAGCTTTATGATTATGTAATTTCATGTTATTTGTGAAAACCATGAATCGATGCTTTGCAATACACTAACTAAAGCTTTATTTGTTTGTACCCATAGTAATTAAACTCTAGCAGGCCATCACAAGCCTTTCTTTAAACAAATATCCTACAGTACTTGCATGCACTGTAAAGTACAATGAAAAAAGCCAAGCTCCAAAGCCATCAGAAATCTTTCTAGAAGCACTCTTTCTTTGTGTTAAGATTTGCATCAGTTATACCATGATATGAAGAGAGAAGGAGTCTTGTCATTTTTTCCCTATATTTTTCATTCTATTTGAGTAATAACCTGTAGACATTCTAAACTGCCAACCTCTGCTTTAATCTATTTTTAAGATACTAAAGAACAATTGAGGTGAATAAAGTGGTCCCTCAGTAAACATGGGGCATTTGTTCCAGGACTGCCCATGTATACCAAAATCTGGGCATGCTCAAGTCCTGCAGTCAGACCTGTGGAACTTGCATCCATATAGGCAGGTTTCACAAATACTGTATCTTTTCCTTCTGCATTTGGTTGAAAAACACCCAAATATAAGTGGACTGGCATGGTTCAAACCTGTGTTGTTCAAGGGGCAATTATATAACCAAAAAGAAATACCTGGAAACGCAAACAGTCCATGATGTACCAAAGTAGCAGTCACAGAATTTCAACTACATATGGGGACACTGAAATCATGAAGGGAATGTTAACACAGAGGGGAAAATCCAATTGTCTAATTCCTATCATTTTGGTTTGAGGTTGGATGCTGACTACCCGGCCAGTTTGAGTACAGTTGTAGCATCTGGCTGTACCAGCCCTTTCTCCATAAGTGCTTGATTCTTCATTTATTACTACTTTTCTTACTTTCACAATAGTATGGGTCCAAAAACCATGGCAAAAGTGATCATTCATTGACAGTCTCTTACAAAGATGCATTTAGCAAGAAGAGCCCTTTAGATTTGTATGTGTGTGTGTGTGTGTGTGTGTGTGTGTGTGTGTGTGTGCCCACGCGCTGGAGAATGATGTTCTAAACATTAGCCACATGGGAGGAACTGATCTTGAAGGCCTTCTGATGCCTATTTTAAAGGAAAATAGTTGTCCTTAAATAGAAGAGAAAATGTCTGAGTCTCGTGAACCTCATCCTCTCCTTCCTCGTCTTTTTCTCACTCCCTGCCTCCCTTTTTTCTTCAGTTTCTCCTCCACTCTTCTCCTATTTGCAAACTGTCAGAGAAGGTCAGTTAGGCCACAGTAGAACAGCCTACCTGGTCCTGAAAGTGAAGCTTCCCACCATCTCTCGGCCTTCTTCATGATGAAGTCATATAGGGCCCTGGACTTTTGGCCTTTATCTTCTGAGATGCTTGGAACCCTATGTGATTTCAAATTAAGGGGAGCTTTTCATGAAAATAAACTAGCATGAAGCCCTTGGGTCATTAGTTCTGCCTGGATTGAATATTGCAAAGAGCGTAACTCTCCTTCTTTGAAAGGAAAATTCATGAAAAGAAAGTTGTTGTAAAGTTCTGCGTATTCATTAAAAGACATGTAAAAAGTCAAACAGACCCTCAATTTAAAATAAGCTGAGTAATTTAAGAAAATGTGCCCACAGCATACAGCTCCATGTATGGCTTGTCCATACTCACTAACAGCTGTGTAGGATTTGCTGTTTCTTCCATGTTTTATGTGATGATAGTGGATGCCGGCTCTTAGCTTCCAACACTGATTGCTATTCAGGGACTGGGATTCTGGATCTGCTCCAATCATGTGGAATCTATTTTGGACACGTCATGTCACACTTGAACTCTAAAATATGCCTATCGGTGAAAGGTTCTGTTTATCTTTCTCTTTACTCAGGCTCACACAGAAAATGGAGTTCAGTCCTCACACCAGTGGACTTTTACTCTAAAACCCTCTTCGAATCCTTGGCAGCAGTAACAGAAACAGTTTCTGAACTTACTGACAGAGTGGCTGCCTTTCCCTCAGCGCTCCTGTCTCGGCCTCCTGCTCACAACTTGCCCTGCGCTTTCACTGTACTCACTCCCTTCTCTGCAAATCTCCCATATGGGCAATTAGGGCTGCGATTTACACTGGTTTTCTTCTGCTTTGCACGCAGCACGCAGCTCGGTCCTTTCATAGGACACACAGCTGTGACTGCCTCTCCAGGGGAGGGAATTTACCACTAAGCGTGGCAGCCTGCGAGATGCCCAGAGAGAACATCACGGGTGACGCTTGTAGTCAGAGAAGCGCGCGTGGAGTATTGGGAGGGGAGAAAAAGCCAAGAAGCAGAGGTCAGGCTTTGATTCATGGAGAGTAAGGAAGGAACCAAACAGAAGAGGAGCAAACACGGGGTCAAGACAGGCCTATAAGGCCAAACCCCTTCGGGCAGAGGGCAAAATTCTGTATCTCACCTGGAAAGATAGAAAAACGGGGGTTTCTCATTGTACCTTTGTCAAGTTCCAGACAATAGTGTGGTTTTCTTTCTAACTCTTTACTGCAATCAAAGTGAGCATCGGGTCCTGGAATTACAGTTTCTGGTAAATTTATTTTGCATTCAGAAGACCATTCAATAAAGCCTTTTGATATTGTCTTTCTCTTCTGAGTGAGTTCAGTTTTTTTTTTTTTTTTCTTTCCCCGATGAGTGAGCCAAGAATGTAGTTCAGACTTTCTGCCTGCTCCATTTTGAGATTTGAGTCTGATAAAGTTGTCTAGTGTAGACAGGCTAGAATATATTTTCCTAGGGAAGGGAGGGAGGAAGAGGAGAGAAGATTTTCTTAAAGCTCTTTAAAAATGAGTAATTTTAGGAGGAAGGCCTTGCTTTGCTCTGGAAAGCCTCTGAGTCCTCAAATTTGGATGTCTTTGAAAGAAGACCCTCATATGCGATGTGGCATGATTGACAAGAAATTTGTTTGAAATGACTGAGAGGCCTTCATTAGGCTGGGACTCCTCACCATCTGGGTTTGAGTTTTGATAATGGGGTCAGGCTCTCTTTTGGTCTGTGCGTTGAATAGCTGAGTGTAATTTGTTAGTGATTGTGGCTAAAATGCAAACATTTTTTAGTCACATTCATAGGAATTTGAAACTAACCGCAGTCTTGGGGCACAACAGTGAGAAAACGCTTTCCAGCTGTACTACTGTGCTTGGTGACCCAGTTGAGAAGCTCTCACAAAGCAGCCAGTCTCACTTTGGGCTGGACGGGCGCCATTGGAAACAGAAGTGCAACTTTATCACTTGACTTCAAGAAGAGGTTTCCCAGCAACATATGGAGACAAGATACAAGACAGATCCTGTGGAGGAAGCTGCCCTTTCCTGGTGGGGAGCTTGGTGTAAGATAGGTAAGGGAAGGGGGCTAAGAGGCAAAATGGGGGCCAGCCCAATATCTTCTTACAGACAAAATTCAGTTGATTTCTGCCTGAATTAGAGTATAATAGATGTAAACTTGAGGCTTCACATTTACCCATGAGAAAGAGATGAAGGCTACGTAATCACCCTACAAACCAGCACCAGCAAAAACCATGGCAGTAATCACTCTCGGAGCATTCCCCTAAGGGCTTACTGTAGCATGCAGACAGAAGAGCACCAAATTACTTTTTGTTGTTATTTAAGAATTCTAACAGCATTTTCTAAATCAGAGATGTATTTTGAACTTCTGACTTCAATTTTCAGCCTTTAGTTGAGGAAGGGGTGGCGGCTTTGGGTACGCAATTTGAAGGCATAGCATTCAGCTCAGCTCACTAGAGAATCTGGGTGCTCCAGGCCCCAGGTGGTCTCAATGGAAGCAAAGCTCCAGGAATAAGTCAATTAAAATATTTTATTAATCATACTTTTTTAAAAGGCTATAGAAGGACTAGTAGACTATGTGTGAGAACTAAATCATAGTCCTGTATAGAACTCATACTTGTTTAAACCTCACCAAACTCAACAGATCATTTATTTTTCCTGAAAAATGTGAATAGATGGATACCACTTTCATAGACCACAACTGTACCTCACTAATATCCGTAGCATGTGGATTCATTCCTGCTTTTATGTTTGTAAATATGGAAGACGCTATATGATTCAAAAAGTGACTTAGAAGGATTGGAGTCATAACTTTTTTTTCTTCAACTAAAAGGAAGTTTGAGAAATACCGGTCAAGAATAAAATCGGAGAGATGGATGCAGAAGACAGAGACATCGGCTGGGTGTGGTCGTTCACACCTGTAATTCCCACACTTTGGGAGGCCAAGCTGGGTGGATCACATGAGGCCAGGAGTTTGATACCAGCCTGGACAACATGGTGAAACCTTGTCTCTACTAAAAATTATTTTTTAAAAAATTAGGAAGGCATATTGGCAGACATCTATAGTCCCAGGTACTCGGGAGGCTGAGAAACGAGAATTGCTAGAACCTGGGAGGCAGAGGTTTCAGTGAGCTGAGACTGCACCATTGCTCTCCAATCTGTATAGAGTGAGAATCTGTCTGAAAAAAAGAAAAAAGGGAAGAGATTGAGAGAGAGTGAGCATGCACTTGCCTTGATTGAGTTGATCTTTATTGGTATCAGACCTACAATTGTTTTAATACTTTTAAAGTTAATGTAGCTTATTAAAAGGAAACTATTGAGAATATTTCAAAAGATTTAGCTTCAAAGATGTTCATTGTAAGACTGTGTATGACAGTGAAAATTATGAAACATTTTTAAAGCCCCAAATTAATAGACCATTAATTATACTTTGGTATACACATGCAATGGAATACAATACACTCCTCAAAAATTAGTCAACACATATACTATGTACACATCAAAGGAAGATGGAAAATGCATTTCCTCTATTGACATGTTGAAAACACAGGCTACCATTCAGCTCTGCTGAATGGTAGTAAATACCTGGGTTTGGAAATAAATGTACTTTCTATTTTTGATGATCTTTGATAATCTATTTTCTCTCTTGATGCTCTTTAGATAATCTGTGTTATCTAATATCTCTATAATAATTATGTATTGCTTTTGTAATATAAAAATGATACATACTGCTTTAAGTTAAAATTTAATGAACACCTTATTTTTTATGCATTATTTTATTTTTAACTTATTCCAAAAGAATATGAGAAGGCTAAATAATCCTGTAACTATTTAAAAAGATGAAGATAAGGTTATCAAGATAAAGGAATGATGAAAGGGAATGATAATATAACAAATTTATGCCATGTAATTTTGAAATTATTAAGAGTCAACATAGAACTTTCTCTGAATTTCCAAAAAAACTACACAAAAATCTCAAACAAGTGTTCTATTGTGCACTGGAGGTCTAATAACTAATCTGGAAAAGCACGTTCCTCCAGGCATTGAAGCCTGAGGGAGTTTTCTTTTATGAAACCTTAATACAGAGCAAAGGAATAAGAGACAGGCTCATAACCTTTCTAGTAAATTCTAGGCTGATGTTCATAGAACCATTCTGTAGACAGGACTACCTGCTGAACAGCTCCAGAGGACACTATTCACATCTTTGTGTGAAGGTGCACAGCGGAATTGTACCCTGTTGCCATATTTGGTGGCCGTGTCAACAGGGTTCACCAGTAGAACAGAGGCCATAAAATTAAATGTGGGGAAGATTGTAATTATAGAGGGAGTTTGAATTCAACTCTTCAAACTCCACTGTGGTGACTTAGACCAGGGTTAAAATGATGAATCCCATATCTTTCAGGAAATGCTTCCCGAATACTGTTTCTCATGATTTAACTTTTGGCACTTGTTGAGGAGTTGGAGGGCTGGAGAGGGCTAGAAAGGGCTGTTTATACTTCACCAGTCAACACAATAGGAGCTGGGCCTAAGGAACAGTACCTAGGCTCAGTGTGCCCTGCTGAATGTTGAGGTGTGAAAGACTCAATACAGGCAGACCTCAAAGATATTGTAGGTTTGGTTCCAGGTCACCACAATAAAGCCAAAATTGCAATAACGTGCGTCACACAATTTTTTTTGTTTTCTGAGTGCATATAAAAGTTGTGTTTACACTAAGCTATAGTCAATTAAATGTGCGATAGCATTATGCCTAAAAATGTGCATGCCTTATTTTTTTTTTTCTTATTTTGAGACACAGTCTGTCTCTGTCACCCAGTCTAGAGTGCAGCCTCCCAGTTCAGCTCACTACAACCTCCACCTCCCAGGTTCAAGCAATTCTTGTGCCTCAGCCTCCCAAGTAGCTGGAATTCCAGGCATGTGCCATAATGCTCAGCTAATTTTTGTATTTTTAGTAGAGACGGATTTTTGCCATGTTGGCCAGGCTGGTCTTGAACTTCTGACCTCAAGTGATCCACCTGCCTCAGCCTCCCGAAGTGCTGGGACTATACATGCCTTCTTTGTAAAATACTTCGTTGCTAAAAAATGTGAACAATCATCTGAGCCTTCAGTGAGTCACAGTCTTTTTGCTGTTGGAGGGTCTTGCCTTGATGTTGATGGCTGCTGACTGATCAGGGTGGTGGTTATTGAAAGTTGGGTGGCTGTGGCAATTTGGAAAATAAGACAACAATGAGGCTGCCTCATTGAGTGACTCCTCCTTTCACAAAAGATTTCTCTGTAGCATGTGATGCTGTTTAATAGTGTTTTACATACAGTAGAATTTCTTTCAAAATTGAAGTTAATACTCTCAAACCCTGCTACTTCTTTATCAACTAAATTATGTAATATTCTAAATCCTTTGTTTTCATTTCAGCAATGTTCACAGCATCTTCTCCAGGAGTAGTTTCCCTTTCAGTAAACCACTTTCTTTTTTCATTTGTAAGAAGCAACTCTTTATTTGTTCAAGTTTGATCATGAGATTGTAGTCATTCAGTCGTATCTTTAGGCACCACTTGTAATTCTAGTTCTCCTGCTGTTTCCACCACATCTGAAGTGATTTTCTTCATTGAAGTCTTGAACCCCTCAAAGTCATCCATGAGGGTTGGAACCAACTTCTTCCAAATTCCCGTTACTGTTGACATTTGGACCTCCTCCCATGAATCATGAGTGTTCTTAATGGCATCTCGAATGATGAATACTTTTCAGAAGGTTTCTCATTTACTTTCCCCAGATCCATCAATGGAATCACTATCCATGGCAACTGTAGCCTTACAAAATATATTTCATAAATAATAGGATTTGAAAGTTGAAACTACTCTGTGATCCATGCAGTAGAGAATGGATATTGTGTTAGCAGGCACAAAAATGTCATTTATCTCCTTGTACATCTCTGTAACTCAGAGTACTTGGTTGGCAAGGTACATTGTCAATGAGTGGTAATGTTTTATTTTTATTTAAGTTCTAGGGTACATGTGCAGAGCATGCAGGTTTGTTACATAGGTATACACTTGTCATGGTGGTATGCTGAATCCATCACCCTGTCATCTACATTAGGTATATCTCCTAATGCTATCCCTCCTCTATCACCCCACCTCCTGCTATCCATCCCCAGCCCCCCACCTCCTGGCAGGTACTGGTATGATGTTCCCTCCCTGTGTCCATGTGTTCTCATTGCTGAACACCCATTTATGAGTGAGAACATGTGGTGTTTGATTTTCTGTTTTTGTGTCAGTTTGCTGAGAATGATGACTTCCAGCTTCATCCATGTCCCTGCAAAAGACACAAACTCATCCTTTTTTAATGACTGCAAAGTATTCCATAATGTATATGTGCCACATTTTCTTTATCTAGTATATCATTAATGGGCATTTAGGTTGGTTTCAAGTCTTTTCTATGGTGAACAGCGCAGCACTAAGCATACGTGTGTACTTTATAATGGAATGATTTATAATCCTTTGGGTATATACCCAGTAATGAGATTGCTGGGTCAAATTGTATTTCTATTTCTAGATTCTAGAGGAATCGCCACACTGTCTTCCACAATGGTTGAACTAATTGACACTCCCACCAACAGTGTAAAAGTGTTCCTGTTTCTCCACAACCTCTCCAGCATCTGTCTTCTGAATTTTTAATGATTGCCATTCTAACTGGCATGAGATGGTATCTCAATGTGGTTTCGATTTGCATTTCTCTAATGACCAGTTATGATGAGCATTTTTTTCATGTTTGTTGGCTGTATAAATGTCTTCTTCTGAAAAGTGTCTGTTCATATCCTTTGCCCACTTTTTGATGGGGTTGTTTTTTTTCTTGTAAAATTTGTTTAAGTTCTTTGTAGATTCCGGATATTAGCCCTTTGTCAGATGGGTAGATTGCAAACAAAACTTCTTCCATTCTGTTTGTTGCCAGTTCACACTAGTGATAGTTTCTTTTGCTGTGCAGAAGCTCTTAACTAGATACCATTTGTCAATTTTGGCTTTTGTTGCCAATGCTTTTGGTGTTTTAATCATGAAGTCCTTGCCCATGCCTATATCCTGAATGGTATGGCTTAGGTTTTTTTCTAGGGTTTTTATGGTGTTAGGTCTTATGTTTAAATCTTTAATTCATCTGGAGTTAATTGTTGTTTAAGGTGTAAGGAAAGGATTCAGTTTCAGCTTTTTGCATATGGCTAGCCAGTTTTCCCAACACCATTTATTAAATAGGGAATCCTTTCCCCATTGCTTGTTTTTGTCAGGTTTGTTGAAGATAAGATGGTTGTAGATGTGTGGCATCATTTCTGAGGCCTCTGTTCTGTTCCATCAGTCTATGTATCTGTTTTGGTACCAGGACCGTGCTGTTTTGATTACTATAGCCTTGTAGTACAGTTTGAAGTAAGGTGGTGTGATGCCTCTAGCTTTGCTTTTTTTGGCTTAGGATTGTCTTGGCTATGGGGGCTCTTTTCTGGTTCCATATGAAGTTTAAGTTTTTTTTTTTTTTTCCTCCCAATTCTGTGAAGAAAGTCAATGGTAGCTTGATGGGGATGCACTGGATCTATAAATTAATTTGGGCAGTATGATCATTTTCATGATATTGATTCTTCCTAACCATACTTTTCCATCTGTTTGTGTCCTCTCTTATTTCCTTGAGCGGTGGTTTGCAGTTCTCCTTGAAGAGGTCCTTCACATCCCTTTTTAGTTTTATTCTTAGGTATATTATTCTCTTTGTAGCAATTGTGAATGGGAATTCAGTCATCATTTGACTCTCTGTTATTGGTGTATAGGAATGCTTGTGATTTTTGCACATTGATTTTGTATCCTGAGACTTTGCTGAAGTTGCTTATCAGCTTAAGGAAATTTTGGGCTGAGATGACAGGGTTTTCTAAATATACAATCATGTTATCTGCAAATAGAGACAATTTGACTTCCTCTTTTCCTAATCAAATAGCCTTTATTTCTTTTTCTTGCCTGACTGCCCTGCCCAGAACTTCCAATACTATTTTGAATAGGAGGGTGAGAAAAAGCATCCTTGTCTTGTGCCTGTTTTCAAAGTAAATGCTTCCAATTTTTTCCCATTTAGTATGATATTGGCTGTGGTTTTGTCATAAATAGCTCATTATTTTGAGATATGCTCCATTGATACACAGTTTATTGAGAATTTTTAGCATAAAGGACCATTGAATTTTGTCGAAGGCCTCTGCATCAATTGAGAAGATCATGTGGTTTTTGTCTTTGGTTCTGTTTATGTGATAGATTACATTTATAGATTTGCATATGTTGAACAAGCCTTGTGTCCCAAGTATCAACTTGGTCGTGATGGATAATCTTTTCGATGAGCTGTTGGATTTGGTGTCCCATTATTTTTTGAGGATTTTCACATCAATGTTCACCATAGATTTGGCCTGAAATTTTCTTTTTAAGTTGTGTCACTGCCAGGTTTTGGTATCAGGATGATGTTGGTCTTATAAAATGAGTTAGGGAGGTTTCCCTCTTTTTGTATTGTTTGGAATAGTTTCAGAAGGAATGGTACCAGCTCCTGTTTGTACCTCTGGTAGAATTCAGCTGTAAACCCATCTACTCCTGGACTTTTTTTTGGTTGATAGGCTATTAATTGTTGCCTCAATATCAGACCTTGTTATTGGTCTATTCAGGGATTCAACTTCTTCCTGGTTTAGTCTTGGGAGAGTGTAAGTGTCCAGGAATTTATCCATTTCTTCTAGATTTACTGGTTTATGTGCATAGAAGTGTTTGTAGTAATCTCTGATGGTTGTTTTTATTTCTGTGGAATTGGTGGTGATATCTCCTGTATCATTTTTTATTGCATCTATTTGGTTCTTTGCTCTTTTCTTCTTTATTAGTGTGGGTAGTGGTCTATTTTGTTGATCTCTTCCAAACTAGCTCCTGGATTTATTGATTTTTTTGAAGTTTTTTTTTATGCCTCTATCTTCTTCAGCTCTGATCTGATCTTAGTTATTTCTTGTCTTCTGCTAGTTTTTGAATTTGTTTGATCTTGCTCCTCTAGTTCTTTTAATTGTAACGTTAGAGTGTCAATTTTAGATCTTACCTCCTACCCCTTGTGGGTATTTAGTGCTATAAATTTTCCTCTAGACACTGCTTTAAATGTGTCCCAGAAATTCTGGTACATTGTGTCTTCATTCTCATTGAGAACATCATTATTTCTGCCTTCATTTCATTATTTATCCAGTAGTCTTTCAGGAGCTGCTTGTTCAGTTTCCATGTAGCCATGCAGTTTTGAGTGAGTTTCTTAAACCTGAGTTCCAATTGATTGCACTGTGGTCTGAGAGACTGTCTGTTATGATTTTCGTTCTTTTCCATTTCCTGAGGAGCTTTTTACTTCCAATTATGTGGTTAAGTTTAGAATAAGTGTGATGTGGTGCTGAGAAGAATGTATATTCTGTGGTTTGCAGATGGAGAGTTCTATAGATGTCTATTAAGTCCATTTGGTCCAGATCTGAGTTCAAGTCCTGGATATCCTTGTTAAATTTCTGTTTCATTGATCTGTTTAATATTGATAGTGGGGTGTTAAAGTCTCCCACTACTATTGTGCGGGAGTCTAAGTCTCTTTTGTAGGTCATTAAGGATTTGCTTTATGTATCTGGGTGCTCCTGTATTGGGTGCATATATATTTAGGATAGTTAGCTCTTCTTGTTGCATTGAACACTTTACCATTATGTAATGCCATTCTTTGTCTTTTTTGATCTTCGTTAAAGTCTGTTTTGTCAGAGACAAGAATTGCAACGCTTGCTTTTTATTTGCTCTCCATTTGCTTGGTAAATCTTCCTACATCCCTTTATTTTGAGCCGATGCATGTCTTTGCAAGTGAAATGGGTCTCCTTGAGTACTGCACACCGATGGGTCTTGATTCTTTAGCCAATTAGCCAGTCTGTCTTTTGATTGGGGCATTTAGCCCACTTACATTTAAAGTTAATATTGTCATGTGTGAATCTGATCCTGCCATTTTGATGCTAGCTGGTTGTTTTGTCCGTTAGTTGATGCAGTTTCTTCATAGTGCAATGGTCTTTACAATTTGGTATGCTTTTGCAGTGGCTGGTACTGATCATTCCTTTCCATGTTTAATGTTTCCTTTGGAAGCTCTTGTAAGGCAGCCTAGTGGTAACGAAATATCTCAGCAGTTGCTTATCCATAAGGGATTATATTGCTTTGTTTATGAAGCTTAATTTGGCTGTATATGAAATTCTGGGTTGAAAATTCTTTTCTTTAAGGATGTTGAGTATTGGCCCCCACTCTCTTCTGGCTTGCAGGGTTTCTGCTGAGGGATCTGCTGTGAGTCTGATGGGCTTACCTTTGTGGATAACCCAACCTTTCTCTCTGGCTGCACTTAGCATTTTTTCCTTTATTTCTACCCTGGTGAATCTGATGATTATGTGTCTTGGGGTTGCTCTTCTCAAGGAATATCTTTGTGGTGTTCCCTGTATTGTATTTCCTGAATTTGAATGTTGGCTTGCCTTGCTAGGTTGTTGAAGTTCTCCTGGATAATATCCTGAAGAGTGTTTTCCAACTTGGTTTCATTCTCCCTGTCACTTTCAGGTACGCTGATTAAATGTAGATTTGGTCTTTTTACATAATTCCATCTTTCTTGGAGGCGCTGTTCATTTTTCACTTTTTTTTCCTCTAATCTTGCCTTCTTGCTTTATTTGATTGAGTTGATCTTCAGTCTCTGATATCCTTTCTCCCACTTAATCTATTTGGCTATTGAAACTTGTGTATGCCTCACAAAGTTCTCGTGCTGTGTTTTTCAGCTCCATCAAGTCATTTATGTTTTCTCTATGCTGGTATTCTAGTTAGCATTTTGTGTAAACTTTTTTCAAGGCTCTTAGCTTCCTTGCAGTGGGTTAGAACATGCTCCTTTAGCTCGTAGAAGTTTGTTATTACCCACCTTCTGAAGCTTGCTTCTTTTAATTTGTCACACTCATTCTCCATCCAGTTTTTTCCCTTGCTCATGCGGAGTTCTGATCTCTCAGAAGAGAAGAGGGGTTCTGGTTTTTGGAGATATCAGCCATTTTGTGCTGGTTTCTTCCCATCTTTATGGATTTATCTACCTTTTGTCTTTGAAGTTGATGACTTTTGGATGAAGTCTCTGAGTGGACATCCTTTCTGATGATGTTGAAACTATTTCTTTCTGTTTGTTAGTTTTCCTTCTAACAGTCACATCTCTCTTCTGCAAGTCTTCTGGATTTTGCTGGACATCTACTCCAGACCCTTCTTGCCTGGGAATCACCCATGGGGGCTGCAGAACAGCAAAGATTGCTGCCTGTTCCTTTCTCTGCTAGCTTCGTCCCAGAAAGTAGCCTGCCAGATGCCAACCAGAGCTCTTCTGCCTGAGGTGTCTCCAGTCAGGACACGTGGGGATCAGAGGGCCACTTGAGGAGGCAGTCTGTACCTTAAGCACTGTGCTAGGAGATCCATTGCTCCCTTCAGGGCTGCTGGGCAGGGACATTTAAGTCTGCTGAAGCTGAACTCATAACTGCCCCTTTTCCCAGGTGCTCTGTCCCAGGAAGGTGGTGGCTTTATATATAAGTCCCTGATGGGCTTCTGCCTTTTTACAGAGATTCTCTGCACAGCAAGAAGGGAGTCTAGTGACTGTCTGCAGAGGCCTTGCTGAGCTGCCACCGGGGCCTCAGCCCAGTTTCTGTGTAAACTTCCGGGTGACTTTGTTTACACAGGCAAGGTTAAAACCACCTACCCAAGCCTCAGCAGTGGTAGACGCCCCTCCCCACACTGAGTTCAAACGTCCCAGTTCAAGCTCAGACTGCTGTGCTGGCTGTGAGAATTTCAAGCCAATGAATCTTAGTTTGCTGGCCTTCATGGGCGTGGGACCCGCCAAGTCAGATCACTTGGCTCCCTGGCTTCAGCTCCCTTCTTCAGGGAATGAGTGGTTCTGTCTTGCTGGCGTTCCAGGTGCCACTGGGGTATGAAGAAGAAAAACTGCAGCAGCTAAAACGGCCGTCCAGCTTTGTGCTGGAAAACTAGGGCACTGGTGTTGCAGGCACCGGAGGGAATCTTTTGGTCTGTGGGTTGTGAAGGCCATGGAAAAAGTGCAGTATCTGAACCATAGTGCCCAAGTGTTGGAAAAAAGTCCCTCATGGCTTCCCTTGGCTAGGAGTGGGAGTTCTCTGGCCCCTTGCACTTCTTGGGTGAGGTGACGTATCACCCTGCGTCAGCTCGCCGTCCTTGGGCTGCACTTGCTGTGTAACCAGTCCTTACAAGATGAACCTAGTACCTCTGTTGGACTGGCCTTCTGCATTGCTCTTGCTGGGAACTGAGAACCCAGGGCTGTTCCACTTCAGCCGTCTTGGCAGAATCAATGAGTGGTAATATTTTAACATGAATGTTAAAATATTAATATTTTAACATAAATATTTTAACAAATTTTGTTTCCTCTGAGCAGCATTTCTCAATAGTAAGGTTTGTCATCTCGGTTCTGTTATTTTATTCATAGAGCACATGCAAAGCAGTTGTAGCATACCGCTTAAGGGTCTCAGGATTTTCAGAGCGGTAAATGAGCATAGGCTTTGATTAAAGTTGCCAACTGCGTTAGCTTAACAAGAGAATTAGCCTGTCCATTGAGACTTTTAAGCTAAGTATTGACTTCTCTGTAACTGTGAAATTCCTAGATGGCATCTTCTTCCAATAGAATGTTGTTTTGTCCATATTGAAAATCTGTTGTTTAGTGTAGCCACCTTCATCCATGAGCTTAGGGAGATTTTCTGGGTAATTTTTGGCAGCTTCTCCATCAGCTCTCAATGCTTCATCTTGTGCTTTTAGGCTATGGAGACAGCATCTTTCCTTAAATTTCAGGAACCAATCTCTGCTAACATCCAATTTTTCTTCTGCAGCTTCCTTGCCTCTCTGAGGCTTTATGGTATTGAAGAGTTAGTACCTTGTTCTGGATTAGGCTTTGGCTTAGGAAATCTTGTGCTGGTGTGATCTTCTATCCTTACCACTATAGCTTTCTCTATCTCAGCAATAACGCTATTTTGCTTTTTTACCATTTGTGTGTTCACTAGAGTAGTACTTTCAATTTCTTTGAATTATTTTTCCTTTGAAAACTCTCCTACCCTGTTGGTGGGAATGTAAATTTGTGCACCCACTATGGAGAACAGTTTGGAAGTTCTTCAAAAAACTAAAAATAGAGTTAACATAGCAGCCAGCGATCCTACAGGTAGATATATATCCAAAAGAAAGGAAATCATGTATTAAAGAGCTGTCTGCACTCCCATGTTTGTTGCATCTCTTTTCACAATAGATAACCAAGATTTGAGAGAACACTCAGTGCCTATCAACAGATGAACGAATAGAGAAAATGTGGTACTTATACATAATGGAGTACTATTCAGTGATAAAAAAGATGAGATTCAATCATTTGCCACAACATGGATGGAACTAGAGGTCACTGTGTTAAGCGAAATAAGCCAGGCACAGAAAGACAAATATGGCATGTTCTCACATATTTGTGAGACCTGAATATCAAAAACAATTGAACCTGTAGAGATAGAGAGGCACAGGGGTATCCAATCTTTCGGCTTTCCTCGGCCACATTGGAAGAATTGTCTCAAGCCACATATAAAATACTAACACTAACAACAGCTGATGAGCTAAAAAATATGCAAGAAAATAAATCTCATAATCTTTTTAAGAAAATTTACAAAATGTGTGTTGGACCATATTCAAAGCAGTTCTGGGCCTCATGTAGCCTGCAGGCCATGGGTAGGGCAAGCTTGGAATAGAAGGATGGTTGCCAGAGGCTAGAAAGGACAGTGGAGGGCATAGGGAGAGGTGTGTGGTTCGTGGATACAAAATATAGTTGGAATAAATGAATAGGCCTAGTATTTGATAGCACAGCTGGGTGACTATAGTTGATAATAATTTAAAAGTACATTTAAAAATAATTAAAAGGGTATAATTGAATTGTTTGTATCACAAAGTATAAATGCTGAAGGGAATGGACACCCATCTCCCATGGTGTAATTATTACGCATTGCATGGCTGTATCAAAACCACCCATGTGTCCCGGAAATATATACATCTACTACATACCCACAAAAATTAAACATTAAAAATGTTTTAAAAGAATTTTTCCTTTGAATTCTCAACTTGGCTAACTATTTGGTGCAAGAAGCCTGTTTAAGCTTTTGGCATACCTTCCTCACTAAGCCTAATCGTTCCTGGTCTTTCATTTAAAGTGAAAGATGTGCCACTCTTTCTTTCACTTGAATACTTTGAGGACATTGTAGGGTTATTATTTGCCCTAATTTCAGTGTTGCTGTGTCTCAGGAAATAGGGAGACCTGAAAAGAGGGAGAAACATGGGAGAATGGTCAGTTAGTGCAGCAGTCAGAGCACAGAGACACACAATTATGACTTACATGGGCAACACTTATGGTGCCCCAAACAATTACAATAGTAACATCAACGAACAGTGAGTGCAGATCACCCTAACAGATAAAACAATAATTGTAAAACTTTAAATATTACAAGAATTACCAAAGTGTAACATAGAGACACAAAGTAAGTACATGCTATTGGAAAAATGGCACCGACAGACTTGCTCAATGCAGGATTGCCCCTAACCTGCAGTTTGTAAAAAATGCCATATGGGCAAAGCACAAAAAAACAAGGTGTGCCTGTATGCTATCAATTTTGGATTCAGTTCCTTTAAATATGATTCATTTTATGGAAAATGAGAAGATGATAGCATATTGTGTGTTCTGTCAATCTCACTTCAAAAATTTATTGAGAAAAGTTAATGTAGATAATCATATTCTCTGAAGTGAGCTAGGAATGCCATTTTCAGCTTCTGAAAGTTCAAAGAGGAAAATCAGTCGTGGGGAGCTATAGAGAATACCACGTAAGGATGTAGGTATTGGCATCAGATAGATCTGCAAGGCGTGAAATCTTTATCACAAACTCACTGTGTAACCGGCCAAATCACATACCTCTCTTACTCAGTTACTACACATGGAAAATGGGGATAATAAGGCCTAGTTCAGAGAGGTGATGCATATACTTTAAGCTATGCAAAGTGCCTGCTAGATTATGAATAGTTAATCAATGGTGATTTTTTTGTTTGTAAAGAAAATTAGGTGTTATATGGGGGAAACAAGAAGAAAAAGACATGAGGTATAAAAATATTGATGGAGAGACAGCACACAGTGTGGCCTTCAGTGAACCTCTGAAAGCAAACTGCTGATCAAAATGGGACATTCTGTACTCCGTGTCACTTCCCTTACCTGGCCATGTTTCCTTACTATTATTTTGATAGTCATTGACATGAGTGTGTTGTGAATATCATGACGTTAAGAAGGGTCTTAAAAGGTCACGAACAAATGGGCTGAACAGATGATTGTCGCAGCCTGAGCTCAGAAATGCCAGCTTTGCACATTGTCAGTGCTTTGTTTTCTCTGGTGCTTTGGGCCTTTTCCTGTTCTGGACTCCCTTGGGTTGCAGAGTAAATTAAATCTACTGTTAAAAATAAAGGCCATTTTATGGTAAGCTAATTGTGTATATGCAGCCATCCCACTGTAAAATACATCTTTAGAGACAAAAATATCAACAGCTTTCAAAATTATTTTTCAAACTAGGAGCTCTTAAGCCCATTTGGGTTTCAGATTGGACTGAACTTTCCCAGCCTCTGAGGACGGCATGATTTCCTATGGTTCCTTGGGAGTCTCATCTGAAATAGAATTGGAGGGAAAGGCAAAATGATTGACAAGGGCAGGTGATGTGAGCTCAGGCATCCTGCTGAGGGGGCTCACTTAGGATTCCAAATCAAAGTCAGCCACAGCCCCATGCTGGTTTGTGTTGCCCTGATGCAGACACTGAGTCAATTCTGTGCTAAGTACTTACGATGTACAGATTAGCAAATACAAAGGTTGAGGGTCTCAGTGCATCCTCTGTCTTTCAGAAACAAGCAGCAGAGTTTCATTAGTGAGGAAGTTAACTGGGCTGACATGAAGCTCTAAAAAGCATTTTCTAAGCTTTGTGTGTTTTTTTCCATGTGGTTGTTACCAGGGCTTCTTGAATTGTATGATTTCATTTAGAAAACATTTATTATCTCTTTACTCTCCTTCAAAGCCTTGCTTAAAGTGCTATAAACCTAGAAAAGAAACTGATACTCATTAGATACTGATTTTGTTTTTCCACATATAATGAATTCAATCCTCACTCTAAGTTTTACAGTAAATATCACTATATTAATTTCACATAGCTGAGGTCTCTAATATGTGAATGCACCACAGCTAACACAGCAAATGACAGACCCATAATTTGAATAAAATTTTCACATACAGATGAATAAGACACAACCCCTGCCTAAGAAAGTCCCAATTTACTAGGGGAGTAATGAATTAATAGAGGATCTCAATCCAAGATAGACCAAGATTAATGTTGTAATGAGTGCCTAGCTTAGAGCTTTGCTCATAGTAAGCATTCTACAGATGTTTGATATTAATGAATAAAGAATATGCATGAACAATGTGGATAAATATGAAAACACCCTTAAGTATGAACTCTGAAATAGTGTATGTATGACAATAGGTATATATTCAACCTAGGAATAAAACAGTCTATGAAAGGAATCACATGGGGCTTCTATTCTGTTATTTTCAGAATAATTTTTCAGTAACAATTTAGAGACATTGGCTCTCAACGTTTTTGCTTGCCATACAGACCTCCAAAAAATGAGGTTGTCATAGGTTACATTTGTGTAATTCCTTTATTTGCTTACCCATCTCAGACATAAGGAGCCTTTCACCTCAACTGCATGTCTTCATGTATTTGGGCTCCTAGCTGAGCCAGAGCTACGTTCAATTTTTTCTGGTGAGTGGAACTGGGTGCCACTTCTCTGTCTCACTTCCCCAACATCTACTTGCATTATATTGGAAGTCAAGCATGGGAGTAAAAATAAAAAAAATATATATGAACCCTCGTCCTCAGCAAGGATGAGCCTGGAAAGGTGCAAACCATTTATTTTAGGAAGAAATCAGCCGATCTTTGAGAGAACAAGTCTCACTCAGAAACCCACAGAGGGCTGCAGGAGAATGAGGAGACATCTTCACAGTTGGAATCTGGGCCTAGAAGCCAGTCTGATTCAGTCAGGAGGTGATGTGCCTGCTGAAGTAGAGAAAGGGAATGTTGACAGCTCTATGTGTGACCTAAGAGAGCTCACTCAAACTGTGAAACACCTAACAGAAGCACCCAGGTACAGGGTGAATAGTTATACCAAAGTTTGGGAGCTCTTTCTCATTTGCTGGACAACTACTGTTTGTTGGGGGCCTATAAGCATGAGGGACATTGAGGCCTAGAGACATTGGTGAATATTTGTCTGTTGGGAGAGTGAGGGCAGCATGGTGGCTTGGCTGGCCCCAGGAGTGGCAGCAGTGAGGAAGGACATCAGGATCCACAGGCCCTGGCTCTAGCAGTCTAGAAGATAGCAGAATCTTGAGTCAGCAGCTGAGGAAAGGGTAGCTGAGGAACCTGAAGCTCAGGCAGCCCCGCACAGCATGGTGGCAGGAAGGAAGGTCTTGGGGAATCCTTAGTGTGTGCAAGACACTCCTGGGGACATCCACAAAATGCCATGTGGACTTTTCAAGAGTTCCTCTGTGAGCTGGGATGTTTTCACTGTCTGAAATAATGTTTAACTTCCTCTCTGCATCAACATGAATAATTCTCAAAAACAAAATGTTGAGTGAAAAAAGCAGATTGCAAAAGGATAAGTACAATATGCCGCCACTTATATATATGTTTTAAAATACATGAAACATTGGAATATATTTTTTGGATGCATATACATATCTATGGTGGCATTTTCTAAAAAACAGGAATGGGGAAGAACACACATTGCTTTGGGATGGTAGTTACCCCCGAGAAGATCTCCTCTGAGAAAGGGAAATCTGTGAAGGGACACACTGTGATTCAACTCCATGCATTTCATTTCCCACCCCCGCCCCCCAAACATTCCTGAAGCAAATATGGCACAATTTGAATGCTTGTTCTCTGTAGTCAATGAGTTCTTTTTTCTTGTTTTTTAAAAATATTTTAGTTTTAAATGTTTTGTAGTTAAATATTTTTAAAATATAAAAAATCAGGTTTACATGTTAATGTTGAAACATTCATATAACAGGTTGATGAGGCCTGAGGCTTTTGGGCTACATTCATAACTTTATTATCTTTAAGGAAAAGGATTGAAATTATCCAAGGGATCCACTTTCCTTGAGAATTAGACACATGGAAAGTTTCAGCCTTATACTCTGTATGGCTTGTGGTTATCCATACGCAAAATGTTCTCTTTAATTGTTGCAAAGGTAGAAATGTGATTTCTAAAATTATTCTTGCTTAGCTCAAAAGCAACTGAAGGCATTATGTTCAACTTATGAAAATTTTATTTTTGGGATAAGACCAAGATGAAAGTGCTCAGAGTCCAAAAATGTTAATACATAGAAAAGTTTTTGAATGAAAAAGTAGCTTACGCAGGAACTCTACATGTAATTTTAAGTGTAGTCTGTTCAACCATGAGTGCTATTATTTATTACTCCATTTTAGGCTAAGCTATTTGTCTCTACACATGCATGCCTTCCCTTTGACACAAGTTGTTGGTTTTGATTACTTTTGTTTGAAATCAATAGAAGAGAAAATGGAATCCTAAATACAATGTTCCCTAACTTTCAAAAAATCCAACCATTTTACATTTTCTATTTTTAGTATTCTCCTTCCCTAACTTTCCAGCAAACATCTTTGAGTATGGAAAGCAAGCAGACTAGCTGTATTTTATTAATAGTGCACAAAATTGTGAGATGAGAAAGAGAATGTGCCTTTCTAAAATTCCAACAAATAAGACTAGAAGTCAAATGAAAAGTGACTGCAGAGTTTTTTTGGGAAAGTTATAGTTTATCTTGCAGTGTGCGTGCGCGCGTGCGTGCACGCACAAGCAGCTGTGAGTATTTGGTAGGATGGGGGATGGTAGAGAGGGGAGTTCTTAGACTAAACATTTGCTAACAGGACTATGGAAGCCATTCCAATGGTCTTGAGTAAAGATAGCATTTTTTTTTTTTAGATCCTGCCTGTTCTTTCCCTTATTCGTTCTTTCCCTACATCAGTCATTCTACACAGAATCAGATTCCTGCTTTCCTTTTCACCTTCTAACATTACCTCTGGTAACTTCTGTCATCTCTGTATTGCACACACATATACATAATGCACATGCATATGGAGAGTAGCTGGGTGCTATCTGGTGTTGCTAATAATGTTACGAGTATTCTTTTCTCTAAGAGGGTTGTAACTTCCTTGAGGATACAGAACGTATAAGATTTTTGTTTGTTTAGTTCATACAGCAGTACAGTAAATGAGACAGAAAGATAAGTCCTAGGCACACTCTAAAACCAATTGTACCTGAATTATATAGAGAAAACAGAAGCACAGAAGGTGGAATGTTTTGTCCAGTGACATGCACTGATGGTATTAGAGTGAGTTCAGCCCCTAAACCCCTTTGGGAATGGACTCCTGCCCTGCTCTCCAGCCTGTTGAATTAGAAGTATGAAAATCTGCCTCCCCAGGATTTGCCTCTCTGTAAATTTGATTGATATGGCAGGAAATCATAAAATTTGGAGTCAGGTGAATCTTCTTGCCTTTAATTGGGGGAGTGGCATAACCTTACTGAGTCTCATTTGCTCATCTGTAAAACGGAAATGATAATATTTCTATATAAAGTTTTGGTGAGGATAAACTTAATTTGAATAATTGTACATTTGTTGCCTACCACATATCAGATGTGCAATAAACTGTAGTTCCATTTTTCTCTCTGCCAGGCCCTTCTATTTGATGGCTGGCATCAGCTTCATATACTCCAGGCTTCAGGGCTTAAATCTTTTCCCAAACCAAACGAAGTGACAAAACACGTCAACTACAGAATTGTCCTCCCTTGTCTTGTACTTCAGTTATGTAGTTCTCCACCCACTCTCTCAACCCCATTTAGATATCATTGCAATTCATTTTGAGCCCCAGATTTTTATGCCATTTGAAACTTATTAGCTGCTGGTGGCCCTCTTTGAATGTAAGCCAGATTAGTGCATGTTACTCATGTGTTCTCACAGCCACTCATTTCCAGATTCCATTCCTTTCCCACTAGTCCAATTGCTAGGATATGCAGTGCCTAAGCTAGGCTTTCCTTCCATGAAGTTGGAGCTTAGATAAGATTTGAATCCAGCTGCCGTAACTCTTAGTTAATTACTCCTCTTATGCTGCTCATCCACACTAGACACCCAATAAATAATTGCTGATTGATCTGTTGAGAGATAGAAAGATGGACCAGACCAAAGAAAGTGACTTTGTGACTGATGAGGAGTGGGCAGAGATGTACCAGAGAAGTGGATGAGGCTGTTGGTACATGTGGCCAGAAATGAAATAAAGGGCTGAGCTGGGAGATATTGAATAGACCTTACTGCAAGTCCAGAAACAGTAAGTCTTGCTGCATGTTTAAAACAGTAAGATTCAGGATCAGCTTCTTTCCAGACAAGAAATGTTCAAACCATTCAGGTTCTAAGTGGATCTGTTTAATAAGTTGGCCTGCTCCTAGCATTATATTTATCCATCCTGCCATTTGACAGACAATAACTAGCACCAAATTGAATTTAAGCACCTTCTCCCATTTCCTTGGCCTAATTTCTGTCCTAGGCCCTCAGCCACTTGATCATGGAGAGCTCTGGCTGTCACTGGTACTGCCACAGCAGCAGCTGCCATCACTATCTCTGGGGAAAACCCACTTTTTCAGGCTTCTCTGGTGAGTGCTCAGCCCTGACACTATGTCCATCATACCCTTTGCAGTAGAAGCCACACAAAGCTGGAACTCAGGCTTGACTTAACAAAACTAATAAGACTCCCCTTCCTCTTACCACTTTGCAACTTAAATAAAGCATTCTAGGCTGGCTACAGAGGCTCACACCTATAATCCTAGCACTTTGGGAGGCCAAGGCAGGGGGATCACTAGAGGTCAGGAGTTAGAGACCAGCCTGGCCAACATGGTGAAACCCTGTCTCTACCAAAAATACAAAAATTAGCTAGGTGTGGTGGCACATGCCTATAATCCCAGCTACTTGGGAGGCTGAGACAGATCACTTGAACCTGGGAGACAGAGGTTGCAATGAGCCAAGATCGCATCACTGCACCCCAGCCTGCATAACAGAGGGAGACTTTGCCTCTAACAATACTGATAATAATATAAAGCATTCTAACACATGGTCTGCCATTTGGCTTAACTAGTGGCTACCCTGAGGTATGGGAGTTGAGAGTACCAGGGAGGATATAAACTATTTCCTTTCCTTTCTGTTTTCCCTTTTCTCCTTTCCCCTTTCCTTTCCTCAATCCACCATTCTAAGGTGCAGTGACTCTTGTTTAGCTCATCTGAACATCTCCTTTATGGCTGAGTAACAGACCGTGTCTCTTGGGAAGCTATAGCCAGCTTGGTAATTGACAGCCCTGACTATGACCTTGTATTGGAGTCTCCTTTTTCTTGTTTTCACTTTATTTTCCCCTCTCAGCCTTGTTGTCTAGAGATTGGACCTTCCCACAAATAATTATCACTCAGGTTTGCCTTGGCACATCTCTTTGGCAACACTGCCAGCAAAGACAAACATCTAATGTGAACCAGTCACCGTGCTAGGTGTGGGACATCAAATGGTCAACAAGAGAGATTTGGGCCCCACCCTTATGCAGTTTTCAATCTAGTGAGAGAGACAGGCCATATGCTACCAAACAACAATAAACAAACAAACAAAAAGCATGATTTGTGATGAGAAGTATGTTCTCCCATAATGAAATTAAATTTATTTCTGGGAGAACATAGTGGTGGAGGAGTTGGAGGAAAAAGATGTGATCAGTTTAAATACAGAGAATAGAAGTGGTCTCTCTGAGGAGGTTATACTTGAGACATGAAGCCATGGAAAGGGCTAGCCATGATAAGAACAGAGGGAAGATAACTCTCAGCTGCTAGAGTGTACAGCACATAGCAAACACCCAAAACAAGAATGGGCTTTGAGTGTTTGGGGCGCTTGTGGAAGATAAGGATGGTTGGAGTGTCATGATCAAAGAGTGGCTGACTTGAGGTTGGGGAAGATGCAAGACTGATCTTGCAGAGTTTGTAGACTTTTGAATCAGGCTGAATTTTATTTTAAGTGCAACTGGAAGCCACCAAAATACTTTAAGCAGAGATATTACAATAGAATTGGGTAGAATCTTAATTCCAGTTCAAGATCCTCCTTAATTTATTAGCATAATGCCTTTTACTTATAACCTTAATAATAAAAGAACAGAAGGATTATGGCTATGAATACATGGATGTAAATTTTATAACCTATTTTATGCATTAACACAAGCACAAATGTCTTATATACATAGCATGTATATATCTAATATATATAAGCATTATATATGTAATAAATATGTAATATGTAAGCATGTATATATAATGTATATGTAATATAAAGCATGTATATATGTAATGTATATGTTATATACATTATATACACATGTTTATGTATATATGTGCATATACATATATACATATATACTACATATATACATTATATATGAATATATTGTATATGTAGTATATATGTATATATGTACATACTTGTAACCACCACTCTCTCCTAAGAAGTCATAATTTATTATAATACTAATATTATTTTTTCATCCACCTGGTCCAGCAGTGTTTGCTTCTTCTACTTTGTTCCATGTTCATTCATGTTGGTTTATTTCTGTGTATTAATTTCAGAAAGCCTACAGTATTTGTGGCTGCAATTTCTTAAAGTACAGAGCTTCTTCTGCCTCAATTAGAGTTTCTTCATTAACTGTAGTTCTGTTGCTATGGCTGTCATTAGTGCAATCTGCTAATTCACAAATTCACGGAAGTACGGAAATACATTTTGCTAATGTGCACTGCAAAAGGCCCTCTAAAAAATGCCTCCTATATAATGTGATTTTCAAAATGCCTGCTGCAGCTGCCAGGGAAGGGCTTTTATAGACCATCCTGGATTAGAGTGAGAGCAATATATCTTCTAGGCAGAGAAAGTGCTCCTCCACAACCATACAAAGGCTTTTCTCTATGGTTGCTACCTGTCTTTGACCCTCAGATGTTTCCAAATTGCCTCTCTGGAGTTAGCTTTTTAGCCAACTTATGTCTATTTAAGTGTGTTGTGTTAACCAAGAGTTGGAAAGATTTTTTTTTTTAGAATAGTTTCACAAAACAACAATTCTTGTGAAAATTTAAACTATATATTGATATCGCCCTTGCCCAGATCATACCCTGGCAGGCTTGGCAGTAAACCCACGTGGTATGTCTTGGGGAGTAACAGAATTGTTCAATTACCAAATGTATTATTTTCTGGCCAGAAATTGCACCATGGAGATTCATCCCTTTTCTTTGGTTGGAAAGCTTTGTCAATTCAGGAAATCAGTAACACTTTAGCATAGACTGGTTCACAAAGTTGATTTTCAGAAGACAATTGTCTGAGATGAAATGGGATGTGGAAAAGATTCTGACAGAAGAGGACAGACACTGTAGGGAAACGCAGCACTACTAGGGAGGTCTGTAAACAGAGAGCCCCAGGGAATGCTGGGTGCCCAGGAGAGGTGGCTGCATCGGTGCTGAAAGCAAAGATGGTTGTGCGCCAAATTTTAACTTCAGACTTTTGCCTCAGGCAGCACTGTTAGCACTTCAAGTCCCATTAAAGGACCCTCGCTTTGGAGCAGATGGTGGCTTTGGTGATAACAAAGAAAACAACAGTGGTAGGAGAAAAGATGCCCAGACTGAGCTTCAAAGAAGCAAAACACCAAGGGAAAAGTTATTCATGTTTCTTGGGGAATGAATCACTGAAAAAAAAGTCTTTAAATGGAGATGATAGAATGGAAATAATTTATTTACAAGAGTCAGTATTATCGAGTTCATGATAGTCTTGGCTCTTTCCAGGCTTTCTGCCTCCGTGTAGATTGGTGAAGATATAGAGTTAAAATGTATCTAATTTGAAACAAAATATAAGTGTTCCAGATTAGAACATATTTTTTTATTCTGTGCCCAGCTGGGATAATTTAAGCGGAGGTTTGGGAAGGTCTTTGTGAGGAGAGGATATTTAACTTGAGCAATAAAACTGAGTAATCAAAATAATATTTTGCCTTCTAGTTAGAAACTTTCCTTCCATCAGAAATCACAATGTCTTTGGCTTAGCTAATTTTCAGAATTAAGCTAATTTTTATATTGCATATTTAAGAAAACCCAAATTTTACAGAAATTAAGTCAAAAGATAAAATGAAAATTATTCATTGCTTATATATAGCATGTGAGAATTGACGCATGCAGAGAAGTGTATATCTGTACATATGCTTACATCCATATGTATGGACCTGATGAAAGAATGAACTTGCTGTGTGTGTGTGTGTGTGTGTGTGTGTGTGTGTGTGTGTGTGTCTGTATGTGTCTCTCTGTATGTGTATACACACACACACATAGGATCAATTTGTTCCCACGAGGTCTACTTATTTCTGGTGTTCTCTTACCACTGGCTCCATACTCCAGGTTTCACCTGTGAAACTGGACAAGTTTAAATTAGTCGAATTTTCAAGATTTCTTATCATTAGTGACACATGTTGGCAGTTTTTACTCCTTCTGATTTTTGACCCTCCTTACTGTCTTAACCTTGGTTTCATACAGGGAACTCCTCAACTCTGATTTCATATGCATCTGGCTTCCATTTCATTTGCGGTTTCTGGGCACTACCTAGCCCTTTATGTTGTTTGTCAAACATGTCTACACCTTCCTGATCCTGGCTGCTCACACTGTCTCCAAGAATTATCCTGAGGTGAGCACATGGAACGTTCTATACTCAGGCTGGTTTGAGAGGAATCTAAATTTAGTTAGATATATGGATCTTTTTTCCCTGTACTTGTGGAATCTAGTTATAGGGCTTCTATTACATACCATATACTCTTGATGACCTAATCAAATTTGCTGTGCTGATTTTCATGTTTGCAAAAATTAGTAAACCACAGTGTCTAATCCCCAAGGGCTTAGCTGCAAATATAGTACGTGAGAGAGACATATAAATAATTTCAATATAATACAGTAAGTATTGGGACAGAAGTTGACACAAAATGACAGAGGCAGCACAAAAATAGGGAATAATCAACTTGACTTATAAATAAGGAATAGTATATATCGGTTTGCCCAGAGAAGTCGTAGGTTATGACCTTGCCTCAGAATCCATTAGAGTAAGCATTATTCTCGCCCTTATCACTTTCCAAGGTGTCCCAGTTTAGATATAAAAAGCATATATGAAATATGGTGACCATGCTTGTATTAGTCAAGGTTCTCCAGAGAGACACAACCAATAGGGTAGATACAGAGTGAGATATATGTTATATAGATATATAGATTTAGCTATATTATATATAGATATAGCTTTATTATATTATATATATTAGATCGAGATATATGTTGTAATATATCTATATCTGTATCTACACTATTGGTTGTGTGTCTCTGGAACACCCTGATTAATACAAGCAGAGTGGCCAAAATTATAACATATAAATAGACACAATGAATTTGTTAATCTGTATAGATAGATCTATATATCAAATGATTAGACACTATGGATTTATTAATCTATATAGATATCTATATATGTCACATAATTAGATACTATGGATTTATTAATGATATATATAATTAGACACTATGATTAACAGACACTATGGCTTATTAATCTCCGCATACATGACAATTAGCACAGCAAATCTGATTAAGTCATCAGTATATATCTATAAGAGGATTTGTGAGGGGAATTTTCTTACATAATCATAGAGGGTGAAAAGTCCCATGATGGGACAACCGCAGGTGAGGAATCAGGGAAGCTGGTAGCACTGCTCCTATCTGAAGTCTAAGAACCAGGACGGGGCATTGGTGCAATCACCCAAGTCTGAGGGACAGAGAACCTGGAGCTTTGATTTCCAAGGGCAGAAGATGATGGGTCTCCCAACTCCAGAAGAGATAAAGTAAATTCAGCTTTCCTCTGCCTTTTTGTCCTGTTTAGGCCAAGCAGATGGTGGCCACCCACAATGGGTAAGGGTAGATCTTCCTTACTCTAATTCAAATACCTATCTCTTCTGGAAACACCTTTGCAGACATACATAGAAATAATGCTTTACCAGCCATCTCGGTATTCCTTACTAAGGTGTCAAGTTGACACCTAAATAAACCATCATACTACTTATAGTGAAAAGGCCAACGTTTCTAACTGAATATAAGAAATATAATAAGAAGGTATGAGAAGAACTTGGCCAATCTGGTGAGACAGAAGTGGAAATTACTGGTGAAAGAAAAAGGCCCAGTGACCTGAGCAATGTCTTGATCTGGAGAATGACATATTGTTCACGTGACTGTGCCTCGTGGTTGGGATGAGATGTTACGGGCTGGAGCAGAAACCAGGGGCCAACAATGGTGAGCCATATCTGTCATGCCGAGAACCTTAATATTTTCTTATAGACAATGGAGTCACATTAAAGTTTTAACTGAAAAATGTGACCTAATTAGTATTTTTATGTGGTGTACATAGAAATAATGTACAAATCACATGAGTGGGGAATAAAATAGGCAGACAGAATAACTGGATCATAATAATCCAAACAAGAGATGCTGGTGCCCTAAGCTAAGGCAGAAGCAGTGAGGGCAGAGAATAAGGGATGGATCTTTAAAATAGCCATTAAGAAATTAATAGATATGAAAGGCTTATCTGATCTGGAAAATACAAACAATGAAGGAGTGAAGATCATAGTGGGCACTTGGGTACCTATAGGTCAGGAGCTCAGAAAAGAAGTGTGGCCTGCAAGTATAGATGTGAGAAGGTTAGTGAAAAAGAAAAGTCTGAAATTCAAAGAGAAAAAGGCCAAAGCCAGAGCCTCTCCTTCTAATTTAATCCGAACAATGTAAGAATATAGGATAACAAATGGGAAAATTTTAGAAAAAAATTGTCTAAGAGATTCATGTGACCAATTTATTTTGGTTAAATAACTATGATAAATGTTGTGACTAGAGCTTTAATTGCCTACATAATTTTTCTTATTTATTATATATCTTATTCTTTTTGAACGTGGTATCCCTGAACTATTATGTAATGGGAATTTATAGATATATTTTATTTCATTTTAGGTTTTGGGGTACATGTGAAGAACATGCAAGATAGGTACATACACAGCAGTGTGATTTGCTGCCTTTGTCCCCATCACCTATATCTGGCATTTCTCCCAATGTTATCCCTCCCCAACTCCACACCCCCTGCTGTACCTCCCCTAGTTCCCCCACAGCAGACCCCAGTGTGTGATGCTCCCCTCCCTCTGTCCATGTGTTCTCATTGTTCAACACCCACCTGTGAGTGAGAACATGCAGTGTTTGATTTTCTGTTCTTGTGTCAGTTTGCTGAGAATGATGGCTTCCACGTTGATCTATGTACCTACAAAGGACACAAACTCATCATTTTTTATGGCTGCATCATATTCCATGGTGTATATGTGCAACATTTTCCCTGTCCAGTCTATCATTGATGGGCATTTGGGTTGATTATAGGTATTTGCTATTGTAAACAGTGCTGCAATGAACATTCATGTGCAAGTGTCCTTATAATAGAACTATTTATAATCCTTTGGATATATACCGAGTAATGGGATTGCGGGGTCAAATGGAATTTCTATTTCTATGTCCTTGAGGAATCGCCACTGTCTTTCACAATGGTTGAACTAATTTTATACTCTCACCAACAGTGTAAAAGTGTTCCTATTTCTCCACATCCTCTCCAGCATCTGTTGTCTCCAGAATTTTTAATGATCGCCATTCTAACTGGTGTGAGATGGTATCTCAATGTAGTTTTGATTTGCATTTCTCTAATGACCAGTGATGATGAGTATTTTTTCATATATTTGTTGGCCTCATATATGTCTTCTTTTGTAAACTGTCTGTTCATATCCTCTGCCGACTTTTGAATAGGCTTGTTTTTTCCTTGTAAATCTGTTTTAGTTTTTGTAGATTCTGGATATTAGCCCTTTGTCAGATGGGTAGATTACAAAAACTTTTTCCCATTCTGTTGGTTGCCAGTTCACGCTAATGATTCCTTTTTTTTTGCTGTACAGAAGCTCTGGAGTTTAATTAGGTCACATTTGTCTATTTTGGCTTTTGTTGCCAATGCTTTTGGTGTTTTAGTCATGAAGTCCTTGCCTACGCCTTTGTCCTGGTTTTGCCTAGATTTTCTTCTAGAGTTTTTATGGTGTTAGGTCTTATGTTTAAGTCTTTAATCCATCTGGAGTTAATTTTAGTGTAAGGTGTCAGGAAGGGGTCCAGTTTCTGCTTTCTGCACATGGCTAGCCAGTTTTCCCAATACCATTTATTAAACAGGGAATCCTTTCCCCATTGCTTGTTTTTGTGAGGTTTGTCAAACATCAGATGGTTGTAGATGTGTTGTGTTGCCTCTAAGGCCTCTGTTCTGTTCCATTGGTCTATATCTCTGTTTTGGTACCAGTACCATGGCATTTTGATTACTGTAGCCTTGTAGGATAGTTTTAAGTCAGGTAGTGTGATGCCTCCAGGTTTGTTCTTTTTGCTTAGAATTGACTTGGCTATGCAGGCTCTCTTTTGGTTCCATATGAAGTTTAAGGTGGCTCTTTTCCAGTTCTGTGAAGGTCATTGGTAGCTTGATGCGGATGGCATTGAATCTATAAATTACTTTGGGCAGTATGGCCGTTTTCACAATATTGATTCTTCCTAACCATGAGCATGGAGTGTTTCTCCATCTGTTTGTGTCTTCTCTTATTTTATTGAGCAGGGGTTTGTAGTTCTCCTTGAAGAGGTCCTTTACATCCTTTGTTAGTTGTATTCCTAGGTATTTTATTCTCTTTGTAGCAATTGTGAATGGCAGTTCATTCTTGATTTGGCTCTCTATAAGTCTGTTATTGGTGTATAGGAATGTTTGTGATTTTTGCACATTGATTTTGTATCCTGAGGCTTTGGTGAAGTTGCGTATTAGTTCAGGAGATTTGGGGCTGAGATGATAGGGTCTTCTAAATATACAATTATGTTGTCTGCAAATAGAGACAATTTGACTTCCTCCTTTCCTAATTGGATACACTTTGTTTCTTTTTCTTGCCTGATTGCTCTGGCTAGAACTTCCAATACTATATTGAATAGGAGTGGTGAGAGAGGGCATCCTTGTCTAGTGCCAGATTTCAAAGGGAATGCTTCCAGTTTTTGCCTATTCAGTATGATATTGGCTGTTGGTTTGTCATAAATAGCTTTTATTATTTTGAGATATGTTCCATCGATACCTAGTTTATTGAGGGTTTTTAGCATAAAGGGCTGTTGAATTTTGTGAAAGGCCTTCTCTGCATCAATTGAGATAATCTTGTGGTTTTTGTCTTTGGTTCTGTTTATGTGGTGAATTATGTTTATAGGCTTGCATATGATGAACCAGCCTTGCATCCCTGGGATGAAGCCTACTTGATCGTGATGGATAAGCTTTTCAATGTGCTGTTGCAGTTGGTTTGCCAGTATTTTATTGAAGATTTTTGCATCTATGTTCATCATGGATATTGGCCTGAAGTTTTCTTTTCTTGTTGAGTCTCTGCTGGGTTTTGGTATCAGGATGATGTTTGTCTCATAAAATGATTTGGGGAGGATTTCCTCTTTTTGGATTATTTGGAATAGTTTCAGAAGGAGTGGTACCAGTCCCTCTTTGTATGTTCAGTAAAATTTGGCTGTGAACCCATATGGTCCTGGGCTTTTTTTTTGGTTGGTAGGCTATTAATTGCTGCCTCAACTTCAACCCTTGTTATTGGTCTATTCAGGGTTCAACTTCTTCCTGGTTTAGGCTTGGGAGGATGCAAGTGTCCAGGAATTTATCCATTTATTCCAGGTTTACTGGTTTATGTGCATAGAGTTGTTTGTAGTAATCTCTGATGGTGGTTTGTATTTCTCTGGAATCTGTGGTGATATCCCCTTTATCATTTTTATTGCATCTATTTGATTCTTCTCTCCTTTATTAATCTGGCTAGTGGTTTATTTTGTTGATCTCTTCATAAAACCAGCTCCTGGATTTATTGTTTTTTTTGAAGGGTTTTTTGTGTCTGTGTCTCCTTCAGTTCTGCTCTGATCTTAGTTATTTCTTGTCTTCTGCTAGCTTTTGAGTTTTTTTGATCCTCCTCCTCTAGCTCTATCAATTTTGATGATAGGGTGTCAATTTTAGATCTTTCCTTGCTTCTCATGTGGGCATTTATTGCTGTATGTTTTCCTCTAGACACTGCTTTAAATGTGTCCCAGAGACTCTGGTATGTTATGTCTTCATTCTCGTTGGTTTTGAAGAACATCTTTATTTCTACCTTCATTTCATTGTTTATCCAGTCAACATTCAAGAGCCACTTGTTCAGTTTCCATGAAGTTGTGAAGTTCTGAGTTAGTTTCTGAATTCTGAATTCTAACTTGCTTGCACTGTGGTCTGCGAGACTGTTTGTTTGTTATGATTTCTGTTCTTTTGCATTTGCTGATGAGTAATTTACTTCCAATTATGTGATCAATTTTAGAGTAGGTGTGATGTGGTGCTGAGAATAATGTACATTCTGTGTATTTGGGATGAAGAGTTCTGTAAATGTCTATTAGGTTTGCTTGGTCCAGGTCTGAGTTCAAGTCCTGAATATCCTTGTTAATTTTCTGTCTTGTTGATCTAATATTGACAGTGGAGTGTTAAAGTCTCCCACTATTATTGTGTGGGAGTCTAAGTCTCTTTGTAGATCATTAAGAACTTGCTTTATGTGTCTAGGTGCTCCTGTATTGGCTGCATATATATTTAGGATCGTTAGCTCTTCTTGTTGCATTGATCTTTTTACCATTATGTAATGTCCTTCTTTGTCTCAAGTCTATTTTATCACAGACTAGGATTGCAACTCCTCCTTTTTTTTGCTCTCAATTTGCTTAGTAAATCTTCCTCCATTCCCTATTTTGAGCCTATGTGTATCCTTGCATGTGAGATGGGTTTTCTGGACACAGCACACCTTGGGTTTTGACTTTTTATCCAATTTGCCAGTCTGTGTCTTTTGATTGGGGCATTTAGCCCATTTACATTTAGGGTTAATATTGTTATGTGTGCATTTGATCCTGCCATTTTGATGCTAGCTGGTTGTTTTGCCTGCTAGTTGATGCACTTTTTTCATTGTGTTGATGGTATTTACCATTTGGTACGTTTTTGGAGTGGCTGGTACTGGTTGTTCCTTTTTATGTTTAGTGCTTCTTTCAGGAGCTCTTGTAAAGCAGGTCTGGTGATGATGAAATCTCTGAGTAATTGCTTCTTCATAAAGGATTTTATTTCTCCTTCGCTTATGAGACTTAGTTTGGCTAGATATGAAATTCTGGGTTGAAAGTTCTTTTCTTTAAGGATGTCAAATATTGGTCCCCACTCTCTTCTGGCTTGTAGGGTTTCTGCTGTGTGTCCAATGGGCTTCCCTTTGTGGGTAACCCAACCTTTCTCTCTGATGCCCTTAGCATTTTCTCCTTCATTTTAAACCTGGTGAATCTGACGATTACATGCCTTGGGGTTGCTCTTCTTGAGGAATATCTTTGTGGTGTTCTCTGTATTTCCTGGACTTGAATGTTGGCCTGCCTTACTAGGTTGGGGAAGATTTCCTGGATAATATTCTGAAGAGTGTTTGCCAGCTTGGATTCATTCTCTCCGTCACATTCAGGTATACCTATCAAATGTAGATTAGGTCTTTTCACATAATCCCATATTTCTTGGAGGCTTTATTTCATTGAGTTGATCTTCAATATCTGATATCCTTTCTTCTGCTAGGTCAGTTTGGCTACTAAAACTTGCGTACGTTTTGTGAAGTTCTCATGTTGTGTTTTTCAGCTCCATCAATTCATTTATATTCCTTTCTAAGCTGTTTATCCTCATTAGCATTTCCTCAAACCTTTTTTCAAGGTTCTTACTTTCTTTGCATTGGGTTAGAACATGATCTTTTAGCTCAGAGAAATTTGTTATTACCCACCTTCTGAAGCCTGTTTCTGTCAATTCATCAGACTCACTCTCCATCCAGCTTTGTTCTCTTGCTGGTGAAGAGTTGTGATCCCTTGGAGGAGAGGCATTCTGGTTTTGGGTGTTTTCATCCTTTTTGTGCTGGTTTCTTTCCATCTTTGTGGATTTATTTACCTGTGATCTTTGTAGTTGGTGACTTTCAGATGGGGTCTCTGAGTGGACGTCCTCTTTGTTGATGATGAAGTTATTTCTGTTTCTTAGTTTTCCTTCTAACAGTTGTTGGGCCCCTCTGCTGTAGGTTTGCTGGAGATCCATTTCAGAGCCTGCTTGCCTGGGGATCACCTGCAATGGCTGCAGAATAGTAAGGGTTGCTGCCAGTTTCTTCTGCTATCTTTGTCACAGAAGGATACCCACTGGATGTCAGTCTGAGCTCTCCTTTATGAGGTGACTCTTTGGATATACAGGGGTCAGGGAGCTGCTTGAGGAGACAGTCTGTCCTTTATAGGACCTCAGATGCTAAGCTGTGAGCGCCATTGTTCCATTCAGAGCTTCAGGGTAGGTATGTTTACATCTGCTACAGCAGAACTCATAACCCCTTTTTTCCCCCCAGGTGCTCTGTTCCGGGAAGGTAGGGCTTTATTTATAAGTTTCTGTTGTGCTGCTGCCTTTTTTCGGGGATGCCCTGCCCAGCAAGGAGGTAGCCTAGTCACAGTCTGCCATCATAGGTGTTGCTGAGCTGCCATGGGCTCTCAGTAACTTCCATGCAGTTTTGTTTATAGGGGTATGGTTAGAACTGCCTCTGTAATGGTGGACTCTCTCTGTAATGGTGGGCTGCCTCAGTAGTGGTGGACTGCCTCAGTAATGGCAGATGCCCTTCCTTCACAGAGCTGGGCTGTCCCAGGTTCAGCTGTGTAGCTGTAAAACTCTCAATCCAGAGCATTTCAGATTGCTGGTCTTTGTGGGGGGTGGGACAGGCCGAGCCTGATCACCAGGCTCCCTGTTTCGTCTCCTTTTTTTTCAGTTGAACAGGTGACTCTGTCTCCCAGACATTCCAGTCACCAGTTGAAACTGCCACACTGGAGACTCGTGGCCCTTTTTTGCCTGGGAGTCTCCTAGCCTGGCTCCTAGTTTCAGTCCCCTTTTTATCAGTTCAATGGGTGACTCTGTCTCCCAGGTGTTATAGTCACCTATGGAAAAGGTGCCTGGATTTGCATGAGTTTTTGTGTGGAGACCCACTGTGCTGGCTGAAACAGCCATGCTGGAGACTTGTGGTGCTTTTCTGCCCAGGAATCTCCTGGTCTGTGGGCAATAAAAATGTGCTTGGAAATGCGGTGACCACTCACCCTGTGCGTTTTCGCTGGGAGCTGCAATCCAGAGCTGTTCCTATTTGGCCATCTTGGATCCCTCTGTATCATGTTTTCTGTTTTTCTACTGATCTATAAGCAAATTCTGAACAGATAGGTTTATGTAATAAAATGTGTTTGAATTATGATACATAAATTTCCATCTAAGTATAAAGTTATACATAAGGCTCAGGTTTTTCTAAACATGTTGGCATTGATTATAATATGTTCAAATAGCTAGACCCAATACTGATAAATTTTTTATTGTCTCTGAGAATAGTTTCTGAAGTACTAATTGAAAACTCAAATGTTTTTTAATGTTCTCAAAGCAACATTTTCTTTGATATCAGTAATTTACACCTTAGTAAAATTTTTCCTTTTGACTGTGCAAATTAGAAATATGAGCTAATTCAGACAATATTTATACATAATAAATAAGACCTTAAAACATTTGATTTACTTTTTAATTTTCAAGGTGGTATTCACCAAGAATGTGGAATTGGGTTAAGGGCAATAAAATTGAATTTCCTTTTTTTTTTGAAATCAAAGGATTAAGTAATAACAAAATGTTTCAAATGCTTTCAGTTTCTGTTCTTAGCAGTTAAAAACATCTCTATCATGTTTTATAAATTTAATGGTTAATAATAGTGTTTTACATTAATTGATATCCATTTATATCTTAATATAAATACACTGAGGAAGATATTTTCAAAAAGCAGTCTGAAATTCAATAATTTGAGAGATTCCCTCCTTCCTACTGTATTTTTATAATGAATTCTTTCCCTGTAACAATCTTTGAGCAGTGACTTCTGTTTGTTATGGGTGGATGCTACAGCATGCCATGCAGATACCCACGCCACCCTAGAACTGACATTTACCACAATCTCTGGGAGTCATGGCTGCTCAGACAACTAACTAAATCTTTCTCTGGGAATTGCCTTTCTCTGAAAAAGTCTGCCTCATCCAAGCTTGTCCCTTTCTTCTCAGAAAACAGCCTCCATCTAAAGGCTGGCCGTGGAGTAGTACAAAACTCTGTCCCCTTGGCTTAGAGTTAGACATCTCTGAATGGCCATTATAGCTTCAAAGCTTTCTCTGGAATCAACTGAGGACTTGATTGAAGCCACATCACAGTTCCAGTCTGTTGCTTTTACCCTTTTACAGGTGTTGCTCCTAAAAGTATTTCCCAATTAATCATCTAGATGAAAATTGCAGCATCTCAGAGTCTGTTTCCTTGGGAAACTGACATTTGGTGCCAATAGTAGTTGAAGGAACCAGGTTATAACACAGAGCTTGGAACAGGCTCCCATCTTTGATGATAGATGGATGTAATGGAATAAACTGTGTTCCCCCAAATTCGTGTGTTGAAGCTACAACCTCAATGTGATTATTTTTGGAGATGAGGTTTTTTAAGAGGTAATTAAAGTAAAATGAGTTTCTAGAAGGAAGATTCTCCCCCACCCACCCCTACTTTGTGAGGGCACAGTGAGATGGTGGCCATCTGAAAGTCAGAATTTGAGCTTTCACCAGAACCCAGCCATGTTGGCACCACAATTTCAGACTTCTAGTCTCCAAAATTGTGAGAAAATAAATTTTTGCTGTTGAAGCCACCCAGTCTATGGTAGTTTGTTGTGGCAGCCCCAGCAGAGTATGGTAGGGGTTATTGATAACCCTACCATGTGGTAGTGGTGCAATTGTTATAACTTTTACAGGTAATGGATTCAGATGGGATTCTGGTGAAAGAATTCACTTATCAGTAAGCTATCTCAAGTGTTTGAAGAGTTCTGAGAAAATAGCAACTATAAAGACTACAGAATCAGACAGCTTTTTCTAAGGACTATTGATGCATTGAAAAAAACAGTAAAATTTAAGGGTAATTAACAACCAATTCAAGGTAAAGTATGAAAGCCAGAGAGCCTCCTTGACAGCATATGACAAGACACTCATGCAGCTAGAAGCAGAAAATGCTAAGGATTAGCTATGGAGTTTTATTGAAAGGATAGCAGATGTCCAAAGAAGGTTAACTTCTCAATCGCAGCAAGTCTGCTACTCAGAGGTCAGAACACTGATTAGCGAAGAGTGGGATCTTTTAATTTGAGAGGGAAATCTGGATCAGTGAATTAGAAAACCTTGAATTTCTAGATAGTAGCCACCAAAATGGCTGAATAGGAACAGCTCTGGTGCACAGTTCCCAGTGACAGCGATGCCAAAAGTGGGAGATCTCCGCATTTCCAACTGACATACCAGGTTCATCTCATTGGGACTGTTTAGATATTGGATGCAGCCAAAGAAGGGCGAGCTGAAGCAGGATGGCTCATCACCTCACCCAGGAAGCTCAAGGCACTGGAGAACTCCCTCTTCTGGCCAAGGGAAGCCATTAGTGACTTTTCCTGACACTCTGGCACTCTGGCTCAGATGCTGCGCTTTTCCCACGGTCTTCACAACCCACAGACCAGGAGATTCCCTCTGGTCGCTATTACACCAGTGCCCTGGGTTTCCAGCACAAAACTGGGCAGCCATTTTAGCCACAGAAGTTCTTGTTCTTCTCCTGTCCTCCTCTTCCTCCTTTGACTCCTCCTCCTCCCTCAGTGGTGTCGGGAATGCCAGTGACACAGAATTGCTCAATCCACTGAAAAAGGGGGCTGAAGCCAGAAAGCCAAGTGATCTGGCTCAGCAGGTTCCACCCCCAAGAAGACCAGCAAGCTAAGATCCACTGACTTGAAATTCTGGTAGCCAGCACAACCGTCTGAGCTCAACGAAGGGCATCTGCCATTGCTGAGGGGTCTGCCATTGAGTGGGCAGTTTTAACCTGGCCTGTGTAAACAAACTCAACAGGAAGTTTACACAGCACCTGGGCAGAGCCCACAGCAGCTCAGCAAGCCTCTGCAGTCAGACTGTCCCTAGACTCCCTTCTTGTTGTACATGACATCTCTAAAAAAGGCAGCAGCCCATCAGGGAATTATAAAAAAGCCCCAACCTTCCTGGGACAGAGTATCTGGGAAAAGGGGTGGTTGTGGGTTCAGCTCTAACAGACTTAAACGTCCTTGTTTGGCAGCTCTGAAGGGAGCAATGGATCTCTCGGTACAGCACTTGAGCTCTAATAAAGGAAAGACTGCCTCCTTGACCCTCCTGTATCCTGACAGGGAGACACCTCATACAGGAGAGCTCTGGCTGGCATCTGGTGGGTGCCTTCTGGGATGAAGCTACCAGAGGAAGGAACAGGCAGCAATTTTTGCTGTTCTGCAGCCCAATTCCCAGACAAGCAGGATATGTAGTGAAACTCCATCAAAACTGCAGCAGACCTACAGCAGAGGGGCCTGTTAGATGGAAAACTAACAAACACAAAGAAATAGTTTCAACGTAAACAGAAAGGATGTCCACTCACAGACCCCATCCAAAGGTCACCAACTTCAAAAACCAAAAGTAGATAAATCCACAAAGATGGGAAGAAACCAACTCAAAAGGCTGAATTCTCCACAAACCAGAATGCCTCTTCTCCACCAAGGGATCACAACTCCACACCAGCAATGGAACAAAACTGGATGGGGAATGAGTTTGATGAATTGACAGAAGCAGGCTTCAGGAGGTGGGTAATAACAAACTTCTCCAAGCTAAAGGAGAGCATGTTCTAACCCAATGCAAGAAAGCTAAGAACCTTGATAAAAGCTTAGACAAAATGCTAACTAGAATAAGCAGCATAAGGAACATAAACAACTTGATGGAGCAGAAAATCATAGCACAAGAACTTTGTGAAGCATATACATGTTTCAATAGCCAAATCAATCAAGTGGAATAAAGGATATCAGAGATTGATGATCAAATCAATGAAATAAAGCAAGAAGGCAAGATTAAAGAAAAAAGAGTGAAAAGAAATGAACAAAGCCTCCAAGAAAGATGGGATTATGTGAAAAGACCAAATCTATATTTGATTGGCGTACCTGAAAGTGACAGGGAAAATGAAACCAAGTAGGAAAACACTGTTCAGGATATTATCCAGAATTTCCCCAACCTAGCAAGGCAGGCCAACATTCAAATTCAGGAAATACAGAGAACACCATAAAGATATTCCTCAAAAAGAGCAACCCCAAGACATATAATTGTCAGATTCACAAGGGTTGAAATGAAGGGGAAAAAAATGCTGAGGACAGCCAGAGAGAAAGGTCGAGTTACCCACAAAGGGAAGCCCATCAGACTCAAAGTGGAGTACTCACCAGAAACCCTACGAGCCAAAAGAGAGCAGGGGCCAAGATTCAACATCCTTAAAGAAAATAATTTTCAACCCAGAATTTCATATCCAGCCAAACTAAGCTTCATAAATGAAAGAGATATAAAATCATTTACAGACAAGCAATTGCTGAGAGATTTTGTTACCACCAGGCTGCCTTACAAGAAATCCAGAAGGAAGCACTAAACACAGAAAGGAACAACCAGTACCAGCCACTGCAAAAATGTACCAAATTGTAAAGACCATCGAAACTATGAAGAAACTGCATCAACTAATGGGCAAAACAATCAGCTAGCATCAAAATAGCAGGATAAAATTCATATATAACAATATTAACCTTTAATGTAAATGGGCTAAATGCCCCAATCAAAAGACACAGACTGGCAAACTGGATAGTCAAGACCCATCAGTATGTTGTATTCAGGAGATCCATCTCAAATGCAAAGACACACATAGGCTCAAAATAAATAAAGGGATGGAAGAAGATTTGCCAAGCAAATGGAGAGAAAAAAAAGGAAAAAGAAAAAAGCAAGGGTGGCAATTCTAGTCTCTGATAAAACAGACTTTAAACCAACAAAGATCAAAAGAGACAAAGAATAGCATTACATCATGGTAAAGGGATCAACGCAACAAGAGCTAACTATCCTAAATATATATGCACCCAATACAGGAGCACCCAGATACATAAAGCAAGTTTTAATGACCTACAAAGAGACATAGACTCCCACACAATAATACTGGGAGACTTTAACAACCCACTGTCAATATTAGATAGATCAGTGAGACATAAAAGTAACAAGGATATCCAGGACTTGAACGCGGATCTGGACCAAGTGGACCTACCAGGCATCTACAGAATTCTACACCACCAATCCAGAGAATATACATTCTTCTCAGTACTGTATCACACTTTTTCTGAAATTGACCACCTCATGGGAAATAAAATGCTGCTCAGCAAATGCAAAACAATGGAACTCATAACAAACAGCCTCTAAGACTGCAGTGCAATCAAATTAGAACTCAGGATCAAGAAACTCACTCAAAACTGCACAGCTACATGGAAGCTGAACAACCTGCTCCTGAATAACTACTGGATAAATAATGAAATGAAGGCAGAAATAAAGATGTTCTTTGAAACAAATGAAAACAAAGACACAATGTACTAAAATATCTGGGGCACATTTAAAGCAGTGCCTAGAGGGAAATTTATAGCACTAAATGCCCACAGGAGAAAAGAGGAAAGATCTAAAATTGACACCCTAATGTCACAATTAAAACTAGAGGAGCAAGATCAAACAAATGCAAAGGCTAGCAGAAGACAAGAAATAATTAAAATCAGAGCAGAGCTGAAGGAGATAGAGACACACAAAAAAACACCTTCAAAAAAATCAATGAATCCAGGAGCTGGTTTTTTTTTTTAAAAGATTGACAAAATAGACTGCTAGCCAAACTAATAAAAAAGAAAAGAGACAAGAATCAAATAGCTGCAATACAAAATGATAAAGGGGATATCATCACTGATCCCTCAGAAATACAAACTACCATCAAAGAATACTATGAACACCTCTATGCAAATAAACCAGTAAATCTAGAAGAAATGGATAAATTCCTGGACACTTACACCCTCCCAAGACTAAACCAGGAAGAAGTTGAATCCCAAAATAGACCAATAACAAGGTCTGAAATTGAGGCAACAATTAATAGCCTATCAACCAAAAAAAGTCCAGGACCAGATGGTTGACAGCCGAATTCTACCAGATGTACAAACGGGAGCTGGTATAATTCCTTCTGAAACTATTCCAAATGATACAAAAAGATAGAATCCTCCCTAACTCATTTTATGAGACCAACATCATCCTGATACCAAAACCTGGCAGAGACACAACTTAAAAAGAAAATTTCAGGCCAAATCCATGGTGAACATTGATGTGAAAATCCTCAAAAAATAATGGGAAACCAAATCCAACAGCTCATCGAAAAGATTATCCATCACGACTAAGTTAGTTTCATCCCTGGGATGCAAGACTGGTTTGACATATGTAAATATATAAAAGTAATCCATCATATAAACAGAACCAAAGGAAAACACCACATGATTATCTCGATAGATGCAGAGAATGCCTTTGACAAAATTCAACAGCCATTTATGGTAAAAACTCTCAATAAACTATGTATCAATGGAGTGTATCTCAAAATAATAAGAGCTATTTATGACAAAACCGCAGCCAATATCATATTAAATGGGCAAAAAATGGAAGCATTCCGTTTGGAAACTGGCATGAAACAAGGATGCCCTCTCTCATGCTCTTACTGAACATAGTATTGGATGTTCTGGCCAGGACAATCAGGCAAGAGAAAGAAATAAAGGCAATTCAATTAGGAAAAGAGGAAGACAAATAGTCTCAAATCTCTTTCCTCAATTAGGAAAAGAGGAAGACAAATAGTCTCAAATCTCCTTAAGCTGATAAGCAGCTTCAACAAAGTCTCAGGATACAAAATCAATGTGCAAAAATCACAAGCGGCCGG
>NW_016107848.1:194563-225282 GCF_001604975.1 Cebus imitator | reverse complement strand
AAAAAAAAAAACCAAAAAGCTGGAGGCATCATGCTACCTGACTTCAAACTATACCACAAGGCTACAGTAATCAAAATCACATGGTACTGGTACCAAATCAGAGATACAGACCAATGGAACAGAACAGAGGCCTTAGAAATAACACATCTACAACCATCGGATCTTTAACAAACCTAACAAAAATAAGCAATGGGGAAAGGATTCTCTATTTAATAAATGGTGTTGGGAAAACTGGCTAGCCATATGCAGAACGCTGAAACTGGTTCCCTTCCTTAAACCTTATACAAAAATGTAACTCCAGTTGGATTAAAGATTTAAACATAAGACCTAACGCCATAAAAGCCCTAGAAGAAAACCTAAGCCATACCATTCAGGACATAGGCATGGGCAAAGACTTCATGACTAAAACAACAAAACAACAAAAGCAATGGCAACAAAAGCCAAAATAGACAAATGGGATCTAATTAAACTAAAGAGCTTTGGCACTACAAAAAAAACTATCATTAGAGTGAATCAGAAACCAACAGAATGAGAGAAAATTTTTGCATTCTACCCACCTGACAAAGGGCTAATATCCAGAATCTACAAAGAACTTAAACAAATTTACAAGAAAAAGCAAACAACCCCTTTAAAAAGTGGGCAAAGGATATGAACAGACACTTCTCAAAAGAAGACATTTATGCAGCCAACAAACATGAAAAAAAGCTCATCATCACTGTTCATTAGAGAAATGTAAATTAAAAACCAGATTGAGATACCATCTCACACCAATTAGAATGGCAATCATTAAAAAGTCAGGAGACAACAGATGCTGGAGAGGATATGGAGGAACAGGAAGACATTTACACTGCTGGTGGTAGTGTAAATTAGTTCAACCATTGTGGAAGACAGTGTGGTGATTCCTCAGAAATCTAGAAGTAGAAATTCCATTTACCCAGCAAGCCCATTACTGGGTATATACCCAAAGGATTATAAATCATTCTATTATAAAGACACGTGCACATGTATGTTTATTGCGGCATTGTTCACAGTAGCAAAGACTTAAAGCCAACCCAAATGCCCATCAATGATAGACCAGATACAGGAAATATGGCACATATTCACCATGGAATATTATGCAGCCACAAAAAGAATGAGCTCATGTCTTTTGCAGGGACATGGATGAAGCTGGAAACCATCATTCTCAGCAAACTGACAGAAGAGCAGAAGATCAAACACCGCATGTTCTCACTCATAAGTGGGTGTTGAACACTGAGAACATATGGACACAGGATGGGGAACATCATACACTGGTGCCTTTTGGTGGGGTGAGGGCCTAGGGGAGGGATAGCATTAGGAGAAATACCTAATATAGATGATGGGGTGATGGATGCTTCAAACCACCTTGGCACATGTATATCTATATAAGAAACCTGCACATTCTGCACATGTACCCCAGAACTTAAAGTATATTAAAAAAAAAAAAACAGAAAACCTTGAATTCCGAGATCACCCTCTACCCTATGCAAAGTGGCCCTTTGTTCCCTGCAGTCGCTATCTTTTTTTACTTGTTTAAACATGAGGCAGAAGTCTCAGTTTTTAAGACAAGACACACTTCTCTTAGGATCTAGCTCCACCTTTCCATTGGCACCAAAACAGTAATTACTTTTATACCACAACATAATCAACCACGAAAGTGCAAAGCCTGATGGGAAAAGACATCTTACCACAAAATAACTGCAGGTTCAAATCAAAATGTAGCTGAGATAGTAACTAAAATCCTTGGCATTCTGATATTGAGAGTAATGGACATGAAGTTGGACAACGACGAGTTTATCAAAATGAGAGCAAATTTCTGTGATACAGGTTTTTGGTGTTTTGAGACAAAATCTTGCTCTGTGGCCAGGCTGGAGTAGAGTGGTACAATCTTGGCTTACTGCAACCTCTGCCTCCCAGGTTCAAGCAATTCTCCTGTTTCAGACTCCCTAGTAGCTGGGGTTACAGGCAAGTGCCACCATGCCCAGCTAATATTTGTATTTTTTGTAAAGATGGGGTTTCAGCATGTTGGCCAGAATGGTCTTGATCTCTTGACCTTGTGATCTGCCTGCCTTGGCCTCCCAAAATGCTGGGATACATGCATGAGCCACCACGCCCAGCCTCTCTGACAGTTTTTAATACCCTGGAAATGATCCTGGTGTAAACTTAGAGAAAGCAAATGCTCACAGTAAATGCAGTAGTGCCACCAGAATGATCATGAGACAGCAGAGAAAGGAGTTAAGAGGCTGATAGTTGTAGACATGGTGAGTGAATACACTGCATAAGGCCAGAAAACACTCCATCTGATTCTGTTCCATGGGAAGACCCAGGGAAAAAAATGACCCTTTCCAAAACATGAGGACTGCTCACATCATCTGAATCCCTGAAGGCCAGGCCAGAGCTGAACATAGGAGATACTGCTACAACCAAGCACCCTGAGAGCAATGCAGATGATAGAATCCCACAATGATGGAGGCCAAGTGGCTGTTCAAAATAGGTACAGTAGTAATGACAGCATGCCCAGTGTAGTAGTGTATGTTGCCTGAGCTACATAAAACCATGGAGATACTTGATAGAACCCAGGAGAAGGATAGGTGGCAACTACCAAAGATATTGCTCAATCTATATGATCAAGTATCAGGAGATTATAGGAAACCACCCAGTAGAAAGTCATGATTCCTTGTCCAATTTCCTGAATTAAACATTAGTTTTCAGCTTCAGAACCTACATACTGAAGGAGGTGCCAAGTCCCTGGGAAGACCCTACAACTCCACTGTTATATAAAGATGCTCCAGTTTCCCACCTCAAATAGTTTCAGCCATATTCTTGGTAGCGATACACTAGAATAAAAGGGTATACTCAGACATTTCAAGTAGCACAGATATACAGTCTAAATAGACAGTAGTTGTCGTCATGACCCTCCATAAGAGTGAGCAGTTGAAAGCCAAGTAATAAATGAAGTTCTGACTCAGATATGGCTCATAGAGGTTGGAGACCCAGGTCATAATTATTTTCTGGGACCCAAATATATAATTGGAATGAATATACTTAGAAGTTGGAAGAATCTTCACAATGATTTCTTGACCTGAGGTGCAATAACCATCATAGTGAGAAAGACCATAAGAAAGCTTCTTAAGGCACCCTTCTACTCCAGCCAACATAGGAAATAAAAACATAATATTGCGGGAGATTTCCACCAAGATGGCCAAATAGGAAGAGCTATGGTCCACAGTTCCCAGCAAGAGTGACACAGGTGAGTGATCTCTACATGTCCAGCTGACCTACCAGGTTCATCTCATTGGGATTGATTAGACAGTGGGTGCAGCCCAAGGAGGGTGAGCCAAAGCAGGGTGGGGTGTTGCCTAACCTGGGAAGTGCAAGGAGCCAGAACTCGCTCTCCTAGCCAAAGGAAGCCATTCGGGACTTTTCATGACACTCTGACACTCTGGCTCATATACTGCACTTGTCCCATAGTCTTCAAAACCTGCAGACCAGGAGATTCCCTCCAGTGCCTGTAACACCAGAACCCCGGGTTTCCAGCACAAAACTGGGTGGCCAGTTTAGCCGGAGCAGTTTTTTTTTTTTCTTCTTCTTATGCCCCAGTGGTGCCTGGAATGCCAATGAGACAGAATTGCTCATTCCCCTAAAAAAGGGGGCTGAAGCCAGAGAGCCAAGTGAGCTGGCTTGGTGGGTCCCACTCCCCACGAAGACCAGCAAGGTAATATCCACTGGCTTGAAATTTTTACAGCCTGCACAGATGTCTAAACTCTACCTGAGATGTTCAAGCTCTGTGAGGGGAGGGGCGTCGACCATTGCTGAGACTCATGTAGGTGATTTTAACCTCGCCTGTTTAAACAAAGTCACCGGGAAGTTTACAGAGCAACTGGGTGGAGCCCACAGCAGCTCAGCAAGGCCTCTGCAGGAAGACTGTCACTAGACTCCCTTCTTGCTGGGCAGGGCATCTCTGAAGAAAGGCAGCAGCCCATCAGGGACTTATAAATAAAGCCCCACCTTCCTGGGACAGAGCACTTGGGAAAAGGGGTAGTTATGGGTTCAGCTTCAGCAGACTTAAATGTCCTTACCCAGCAGGTCTGAAGGGAGCAACAGATCTCCCAGCACAGTGCTCAAATTCTGATAAAAGACAGAATGCCTCCTCAAGTGTCTCCCCGACCCCCATGTATCCGGACTGAGAGACACCTCAGGCAAGAGAGATCTGGCTGGCATCTGGCAGGTACCCTTCTGGGATGAAACTACTAGAGGAAGAAACAAGCAGCAATCTTTGCTGTTCTGCAGCCCCCACTGGTGATTCCCAGACAGGGTCTGAAGTGAACCTCCAGCAAAACTCAAGCAGACTTACAGCAAAGGGGCCTGACTGTTAGCAGGATAACTAACAAACAGAAAGAAATAGTTTCAACATCAACAGAAAGGATGTCCACTCAGAGACCCCATGCAAAGGACAACAACTTCAAAGACCAAAGGTAGATAGTCCAAGAAGATGGGAAGAAGCCAGCGCAAAAAGGCTGAATTCTCCAAAAACCAGAACACTTCTTCTCTTCCAAGGCATCACAACTCCTCACCAGCAATGGAACAACACTGGATGGAGAATGAGTTTGACAAATTGACAGAGGCAAGCTTCAGAAGGTGGGTAATAACAAACTTCTCCAAGCTAAAGGAGCATATTCTAACCCAATGCAAGAAAGCTAATAAACTTGAAAAAAGGTTAGATGAAATGCTAACAAGAATAGCAAGCATAGAGAAGAACATAAACGACTTGATAGAGCTGAAAAACACAGCATAAGAACTTCATGAAGCATACACAAGTTTCAATAACTCAATCAACCAAGCAGAAGGAAGGTGATCAGATATTTAAGATTAACTCACTTAAAGTGAAAAGGCAAGATTAGAGAAAAAAGTGAAAAGAACAAATCCTTCAAGAAATATGGGATATGTGAAAAGATAAAATCTGTGTTTGAAAACATGTTTGATTGGTATACCAGAATATGACAGTAAGAATGAATCCAAGCTGGAAAACATTCTTCAGGATATTATCCAGGAGAACTTCCCCAACTTAGCAAGGCAGGCCAACATTCAAATTCAGAAAATACAGAGAACACCACAAAGATATTCCTCAAGTAGAGCAACCCCAAGGCACATAATCATCAGATTCACCAGGGTTGAAAGGAAGTAAAAAATGCTAAGGGCAGCCAGAGAGAAAGGTCAGGTTACCCACAAAGGGAAGCCCATCAGACTCACAGCAGATCTCTCAGCAGAAAACCTACAAGCCAGTAGAGAGTGGGGGCCAATATTCAACATCCTTAAAGAATTTTCAACGCAGAATTTCATATCCAGCCAAACTAAGTTTCATAAGTGAAGGAGAAATAAAATCCTTTACAAACAAGCCGTTGCTGAGAGATATTTGTCATGACCAGTCCTGCCTTACAAGAGCTCCTGAAGGAAGCACGGAAAGGAACAACCAGTACCAGCTGAAACTGGATCCCTTCCTTAAAGCTTATACAAATATTAACTCCAGTTGGATTAAAGATTTAAACAGAAGACCTAACACCATAAAAACCCAAAAGAAAACTTAGGCAATACCATTCAGGACATAGGCATGGCCAAGGACTTCATGACTAAAACACCAAAAGCAATGGCAACAAAAGCCAGAATAGACAAATGAGATCTAATTAAACTTAAGAGCTTCTGCACAGCAAAAGACACTATTGTTAGAGTGAACCAGCAACAAACAGAATGGGAAATTTTTTGCAATCTACCCATCTGACAAAGGGCTAATATCCAGAATCGACAAAGAACTTAAACAAATATACAAGAAAAAAAAAAACCCATCAAAAAGTAGGGGAAGGATATGAACAGACACTTCTCAAAAGAAGACATTTATGCAGCCAACAAACATGAAAAAAAGCTCGTCATCACTGGTCATTAGAGAAATGCAAATCAAAGCCACATTGAGATACCATCGCACACCAGTTAGAATGGTGATCATTAAAAAATCAGGAGAAAACAGATGCTGGAGAGGATGTGGAAAAATAGGAAGACTTATACACTGTCTGTGGGAGTGTATATTCGTTCAACCATTCTTGCAGACAGTGTGGTCATTCCTCAGGGATCTAGAAATAGAAATACCATTTGACCCAGCAATCCCATTACTGGGTATATACCCAAAGGATTATAAATCATTCTATTATAAAGAGGCATACACATGTATGTTTATTGCGGCACTGTTCACAATAGGTTTGGAACCAATCCAAATGCCTATCAACAATAGACTGGACAAAGAAAATATGGCACATATACACCATGGAATATTATGAAGCCATAAGAAAGGATGAGTTCATGTCTTTTGTAGGGACATGGATGAAACTGGAAACCATCATTCTCAGCAAACTGACACAAGAACAGAAAACCAAATACTGCATGCTCTCACTCATAGGCGGGTGTTGAACAATGAGAACACGTGGACACAGGGAGGGGAGCATCACACACTGGGGACTGTCTGGGGGTAGGGGGTTAGGGAAGGAATAGTAGGGGATGGGGGTATAGGGGAGGGATAGCATTAGGAGAAATACCTAATGTAGATGACAGGGTGATGGATGCAGCAAACCACCATGGCATGTGCATAGCTATGCAACAAACCTGCACATTCTGTACATGTACCCCAGAACTTAAAGTATAATAAAAATAATAATAATATTGCATCCTTTGTGGAATGGCAGAGATTAGTGCTGCCCTTAAAGATCTACAGTATGCAAAAATCATAGTAATGCAAAAACATTTAATTCATTGGCTCACTGTGCAAAATTCAAGAATGACAATGGAGCATTTAACACTCAACCAAGTAGTAGCTCCCACTGTAGCTGCTTTGTCAGATGTTATATCTTCATAAGCACATAATAACAGAGCCCTAGGAACATGGTATGCAGCCATTGGGATGGTGATTGTGTTCATTTTCAACCCTATTAGGAAGGAGGATTGGAAGCAATTTGTCCTTACATGAAATAGACAAATATGTGCATATATAGTCTTTCCCCAGAGCTGTGTTAACTCTCCAACCTTCTTCCAGTATAGTCCAAGCGACACTGTGGACATTCTATAGAATGTCACTTTGGCCCACTATCTCAAAAACATAGTATTAATCAAACCAGACTAGCAAGAATCAGCAAGAATTTCAGAAGTTTTGTTAAGCCACATACATTCCAGGGAGTGAAAGACAGACTTTCTAAAGATTCCAAGCCCAACCATATCAGTAGAGTTTTAAGTATCAGTGGGGTATGCAGGAGCATGCCCTTGAAGTACAGGACAAATTAGTGTCCTTGTCTTCTCACCCCCAAGAAGGAAATACAGTTCCTGGAAGGCCTCTTTGCATTTAGGAAGCAGTGTATTCCTGTATCTACAATGGAGTCAACATATTCTGAGTATGAATACGATTTGTTAAATGTACATTTTTTTTTTCAGTTTTAAAGGGCATTTAATCAGGAGATAGGGTTTGGAAAACTGACTCTGGTATGTTAATTGTTTAAGGAGAAACAAAGTTTAATTTTTGCTTGAAATTGGTTCTTAATTTTTTAACCTAATTCCTAATCCTTACAAAGAGCTTTCCAACAGCAAGCTCAGTAGGTTTGGGTAATAGTAAGTCACCCCTGGCTTCTGACTCATTGAGTGATGGTGGGATTACAGTTTCATCTTCTCTATAAACTCTCCCTTCACTGGTGAGTTTAAAAGCCTTAAAAGGCTGTCAGCTTTGAGCGGGAACCTAGCAGGAAATCTCTGTAGCCAGTCTAGGTTGTAATGCAAGTGACCCTGCTGCTTGGGTCTTGAGGCCTGGCAGACCCTATGGTATTATACAGAGTATACTGTATTATAATAGAGATAACTATGGTGGAAAAAATTGTATACAAAGTATATGGCAAGCCACAGTAAGAGTAAGCACATAAGTTTCTGGAACAAGGATATGCCATCTGCACCAGAAAATTATGCAAAAGTCTATGGTGTGCTACTACCCTGGTAGCATTATGGTGGGACATGAAATGATCTTGTAACCACAACTTCCCACCATGGTTTTGGTCCTGTCAGATGCATCAAGTCATATGATGAGACAAATCTAACAGCAATCTCTTGTATATGGAAGTGGTGCATCTGAAATAGGGTCTAGGTCATCAGATACCCAGGTGCTTGTGCTATTGACTCATGAGCAAAGTAGTTATGGTGGCAGGGAAGGAGTCTTTACCTAGATCTAACACTACAGGTTCTCACTGATCAAAGCTGATCTAACTACTGCTGCCTTTGAGAATAGCCAACCTGCCAGTGATCGAAACCCACACTTAGCCTCTAATGCGGTAACATTTCTGAGAGGACTGACCAGCCTCTTCATGGCAAGTTGATTATGTTGGACTGTTTCCACTTTAGAAGAAAACGCAATTTATCTTGATTGAAATCAATACATCCTGAATATAGGTATGATGTTCTTGTTCCGACGGCCTCAACCAGCCTTATTATCTGGGGTCACATTTGATCCCAAATACAGGATCCTGTATCACATAGGACCAAGTAGCCCACTTTATAGCACAGAAGGGCCCGCTATGAATATTGACCATGGATCCACTAATCATAACACTTATTGTACTGCCCAGTAGCTTCTGTCCTGCTGGATCAGAGGGATAGCATTTTCAAAGAGCAGCTGATGGGCCAGTTTGGAGGAGGCACTGCAAGGAGGGGTTCCATCCTACAGGATTCAATGTACACTCACATACGATGACCATTACATGGTATTATGTCCCCAGTAGGTAGAATACCAAGTCTCGGAACAAAAGGTGATATCGGGCTTGCCCCTGATTATTCTGACAGATCCCATTGGATAATTTATGCTTTCTGTCATCTCTGAAACTCTGTGTGTCAAAGACCCAGAAGTTTTGAACTTCAGAAAGGGAAGGCTTCCACCCAGAGGACACAGCAAAAGTATCACTAACTTTGAATTCCGACTGCTACCAGGTTACTTTGAGCTCTTCATTGTGGGATGTCCCTTAGATGAGGTGTGTCCTAAGATGAGGTGGCTTTCTTTGAGGTCAATGCTGAGGAAGGAACTCTACCATGAGCCTTCAGCAGTCGTGACTCCTGGCATCTGAGGAAATGATCATCTTCATCTTGAAGAGGGGATTGGCTGACAACCACAACATCCACTGCAGTCCATTCCTTACACTGCTGGGCAGCATACAACTTTTGTGGACATTTCACCCCATCTGGGAACAGGTTTCTCAGGATTTTGATAAGTTTCTATTCCTCACAAAATTATAGGAAAATAGTGACACAATTTACAGTTCCTAACACTGGAGCTGATCTTAGGACCACAATGGACAGTCATCATTTTATCTATCTGTTGTAGCCACAATACCACTCAACTTCTCCTCTGCCTCATCTCCTTACAGGTATTGTTTCTGTGAGCAAGCCCTAGTGTGCATGCAGCTCTCCACCACAGAGCCTCATTTCCAGGGAATCTGCCCTTCCATAGCTCCATTTCCCCTTTCCTCAGAGGGACATTAAATAATTTGCAATACATACAGTGCTTAGAAATAACCTTACAGAAAATACATTGGCCTGCAAACATAATATAATCTGCTCACCTCTAACGATGTTCAGCTCATAAGGCAGTTATCTTTTTCTAAAACTTACTTGGAAAACTGGTAGAGAATTCTTCTTAAGAGTTTTAATTTTGAGGGGACACAGATGGAAAAAGGTAGTTACAGTTGGTGTATTAATTAGTTTGCAAATGCTGCCATACCAGCACCACAAGCTGAATAGCTTAAACAAAAGAAATGTACCTCTCACAGATCTAGAGGCTGGAAGTTCAAGATCAAGGCATGGTCAGGTGAGTTCCTTCTGAGGGCTGAGAGGGAGAATCTGTTCTAGGCTGTCCCTCTCCCCCAGCTTCTAGTGGTTTGCTGGCAACTTTTAGCGTTTGCTGTCTTATGGGGCATTATCCTAATCTCTTCCTTCCTCTTCGCACAGCATTCTCCCTGTGTGAGTGTCTCTGTTCCAAATTTCCCTTTTTATAAGGACATCGGTCATACTGGATTAGGAGCCTACCCTATTCTACTAAGATCTCATCTTAATTTAACTAATTACATATGTAATGACCCTATTTCCAAAATAAGATTACATTTTGAGATACTGGGGATTAGGACCTCAACATAGGAATTCTTGTGAGGTACAATTCAAACCACGGAACTGAACTTTGGGGAGAAGATTGTATTTCCTTGGGAATTTAAGTTGGAGAAAATACAAACTGTATAAGTAATAGGCTTGGGATTCTTTTCATGTGGGAAATTTAGATCATGATTTCCCAAGAATGACTTGCTGTCCACTTGCTGTTTGGGGTGTCTCTTTCATGACTGCCTTTCAGATGAGGCAGCAGAAAGCACTGGACTCCATTTGTGTCCTGACTTGTACCTGTCTCTTTGCTCCATCTGAAAACTTTATGGTACAAAAACCAAGAAAAAGAATAAAGTGTCTTCTCTGCATCAGTCCCTAGCTATTGGTTACCGCTAATCTTCTGGAGAAGGAGAATTCAATCTAGCAATTAGAATAATGGGCACACTTCTGGAAGATCAAATACCTCAGCTTGTTTGGTTCACTGAACCTGAAAGGCCCACATGCCATCTCTCATGGCCAAATCGAACATCTGTATTTTGGTTCGTACATGCCTTTGGAATTGGCACTGGCCCTGTGACCACAGTGTCTTCCACTGCAGCTATTCTCGTGGCTTGGCTCTTTTTTACCCCCTTAGGTCTTCTGGTGGAGCAAGAGGACACCCACCGTGGAAGCCGAGAGAGTCGTCTTAATGAATGGCATATTACAGCCCTTGTGAATGGGACTTGCATTGTTTCGTAGTATAGCTGGCCAAATTCTTATGACTGACAGATCAAGTTAAATCAGGCATAAAAGTGATATGGAGTCTTTTCTTTCAGGAAACCTGTCACAAAAGCATTCTTGTCCCAACCAAGGGTCTTTTGTATAAACTCTTACAGAAAAGTGAAATATTACATACGAATGTAAAGCATGTCCTATGTAGGAAGACACTGGAATTAAAATTAGTCAGACGTACAGGGTAAAGAGCTGTCCCATGCCCTTCCTTGTACCATTCCCGTGGTGGATCTGTGTGCACAGACCCCTGAATATAAAACCTGGGTCAGTGTTTCCAGCTCTGGCCTCTCCTCTGGCAACCATCTCATTAAATGCAGGATTCAGGAACCTGGGGGAACTCGGCCACAACTGCAAAAAACATATTTCAGTCCTGAAGTGTCAGAGTCGTGGGCAGAGCTGGGAGGATGAACTGAAGGCTAAAGCAAATAAAAACATCTTTTAAAATGTCGCCTGCTTGCTGCCAAATGGAAGCTCAAAGGGAGTGCCACCAGGAGCAGTTCCACATGGCGAGGCCTTCCGTGGAGAAGCCTGGCTGGCAGGCTGGGAGGATTCAGTAATTAACACTGCCAAAGCCTCAGGAGGCCCCATTTCAGCAGCTCGATTTGGAAGCGGCTGCCTGAGTACAGTCACCCTTCAGCGGCACAGCTGGGGTGTGGAGTCCATCAGCGGCTGCTGCATGTGTGGCTCAAACTTTGCTGTGAAGTAGAAGAAAATCTGTGGGGTTTCTTTTGGGTGCTATAACCGCATGGGGACAAGGGCTCACGGTATCTGATTTTTGAATAGTCAATTAAGTGAGGGGCTTTAAGAATGCAGGAGCAGCCCACTTCTGGAAAAACAGCCCTGAGATGGCTCCATAAACAAGATCAGAGTCAGAGAAGCACACACAGATACTTCGAGCTATATCCCTGTACATATGGAACAGGCTATTGTGGGCTGGAAAGAGGGCCGAGGAAATACTGGGAAGGACAGATAAAGTTACATACTATGAAATAGACTCTAAAACAGGGTATGATAAGGAAGAATGACAGCCACCTCTTGAAGAAAATATTAGTGAGTAGGAGCTGTGATGTAATGGAAGAAACGCAAATTGGGTGTGGGTTTATGGTCTTAGCACTGTGAAGCTGGACAAGTTACTTAACCTTTCTTAACTCGTTTATTATATACATAAAATTAGAATTATGATAGCTCATATAGAATGTTTTTATCATGAATATATATATAGGCAGATACTATCTAGTAAGGAAGCTATAAATATATGGATATATACACATATGTATAGTTTTGTGTATATCTGTCATTTATTGATCAGCTACTATGCATTCAACAAACTTTTATTGAGTACCTCCTATGAGCAGGCAAGTCTTCATGTACATGACAAGCGAGATTTTCTCTCGGGGCATACATTCTAGTAAATGAAGGAAAGAAAAACAACAGACAGTTGAATATGTAAATAAATAATACATTTTCAGGTGTTATTTATTTACATGTTCAACTGTCTGTTGTTTTTCTTTAAATGCTGATGATAGGTGGGGAGACCTATCATCAGCATTTAAAAGGATGGTACATGAGGAAATGAAAAGACTGCTTTAAAAGACAGTCTTAATCTCTTGAGAGGAGTCTTGAGTTTTTTTTAGGTAGACTGGTCCCAGGATATTTAAATACTTTTCCTCATGCAATTTTACTGATATCCCTGTGGTGGTACACACTACTGTTCCCATTTGCCAATAGAGAAACTGAAGTTCTATAGGTTAGCTCGGATGGAGCGGGCTTAAAAATGTGGGTATCCAATCAGAATTGCGTGAACTACACTGAACACATCCTCTTTAGTATGTGGACATCTAAAATCAATGGATGTTTCCAGCCCACATTAGCTTTTCTTTTGTAGGTAAAATATTGCTTGCTAGAATCTATATGTATTATATATTTTGAATAAGCGATATCCACTTAGAATTTTGGAATATGTTACCGATCATCGTTAAGCACTGGGAAAGACACGGAGACCTAAGATCATCATCGTGCTAGGTTTCAGACATCTGCACTAGGTTCCCTCTGCAGCCATTTCAAGCAGTCTTAAGTAGGGGACTCTTCCATTATAAACCAAGACTCGGCCAGGCGCAGTAGCTCACGCCTGTAATCCCAGCACTTTGGGAGGCTGAGGCGAGTAGATCAGTTGAGGTCAGAAGATCGAGACCATCCTGGCTAACATGGTGAAACCTCGTCTCTACTAAAAGTACAAAAAATTAGCTGGGCACGGTGGCACGCGCCTATAGTCGCAACTACTTGGGAGGCTGAGGCAGGAGAATTACTTGAACCTGGGAGGTGGAGGTTGCAGCGAGCCACGATTGCATCACTGTACTCCAGCCTAGGTGACGGGGTAAGACTCCATCTCAAACAAACAAACAAACAAACAAAGACTCCTTTCAAGAGATTAAGACTATTGAGTGGAACCGCTTTGAACAAACATCTCTGAATTGGAAAGATCGCATCTTTAGATTTATTCTTTTCATGTTTCTTGTTAAAGCCTTTATTGCTTGTCATGGCGTATATGGTTTAAGTAAAGGGCAGATACCTAAATTTGCACTGTGGAAAAAACATTGCAGTGGGGAGAAGGAAATTAAATCATATACATCTTTGTCAAAACACGTTTTTAGCTAGATTTGAAGCCTCAGTTCTTTTTTTATTATGCCAAGTTTTAAAATTATGTAAAACATATGTCTCTTTGGGCCCACAGGAAGAATGCAGCTAAAGAAGGGTAAAATGGTGCTAATGAGAAGCCTAAAATCATAGAGGTGAGAGCCAGGACTCACACTCACATCTCCATAGTCATTGTTCTTTCCAGGTCACTACATTGCTTCCTGCATAAAGAATCATGTAAATTTGCCAAACATCGCGTCAGGCACAGGGTAGACAACAGTAAGTGCTGATGTCTGTACATGGCCGAGGAAATGAACGAATGGATGACGGCACAGATCCCTTCCACAACTGCTTCTCTCTCTGAGGCTTCACCCTCTCTTCTACCTCCCAGTGAAGTCCCTAGGTTCCAGGCACCCTCATTCTTTGGTTGTCCCTGCCTAACTTTTGCTAGCTTTAAATGTCTTTCCTTTTTTCCTGTTATTTTCTCTCTCCTTCTCATCAGACTTTCTCGCCCCTGAGTGTGCAAAGACCTTCCCAGCTTCACCTCTCAAAAGGCTCCCAGAGTTAGTAAATACTATCGGTCTTGTCTAAGATTTAGCCCAGATTTCTCTAACACAGTCCCAAGCACTGAATTTTCACTCTGTTGTTTCACTCAACCTTTAAAACAACTCGTGTATGTGGTATGGTTCCCACTCTACACTGAAGACGACTGAAGCCCAGAGTATTTATCAGCTTCTCCAAAGTTTCCCTGAGGTTAAGTAGGGGAGTGGTAAATAAACCTATGTCCTCTGCCCTGGTTTGCTGGTTAAAAGTATGACACTAGATCAACGTTAATTCTATTTACCCTTCTGTCCTTAGTGAGTGGTCAATAGGGTGGCAGTAGGTAGGGGAAGGAAAAGAACTGAAAGATCCTTCTGAATCACCCTGTGCTGAACCAAGTAGTTGAGTGCTGGGGAGTGGTAATTAACATTTTGGGAAGTAGTATTTTGGTAAAACTTTAATGGTGAGCTTTGTCACACACTACTTTTCCTAGATCTGCTCTGTCAAGCAGCTAATTAATTCTCTTGGGGCAATTACCCAGCTACCAGAAGTGGTCTGCTGCAGGCCCATGCCCCTAGGCACAGTCTGTGTTAAATAAACAGCAGAAGAACCCTGAAGCAGCAGGGCTATAGCCACTCCTTCCTTAGGTCAGCACTTGGAACACTTGCTCATTCTGGGCCCGGCTGCACAGCATCGTGCACAGGTGGGTGTTCTGTAAGTGCTTTTTAATGATGGTGGTGGTAGTGATGTATGAAGGTCTGTTTATACTTGCAGAGAGGGTCGTGTATTTTAACAAGGAGGACTTTTGATTGGCATTTCAAAGAGGCCAGTGTTGCTGGAAAATGTCAGCACCCTGCGTAGGAGGGCACTTCATAAGTGTTAAGGGATTGGGTCTGCTAAAGGGATTAGAATAATTGTTTTGGAGTGAATGGGCAGGCTCAGTAAAGGTGACCTGAAGTCATTTTAATGGGCATCGTGGAACTCATGGTGACAATTCAAACTAGTGGATTAAGATGCTCTGATGGAAATTCCCAATCACTGCTTAGCATTGGTTCCGTTGCGATACTGGCTGCGTATTGTATTGCTGTGTCTGGTAGGGTGACTCAATTTCTGGGCTCTAGTAAAGAAATGCTGATCAAAGGAACTGCCACCCCACCATGTGGCACAGGGCTCCTTTGCCTCCAAAGATGAAAGGTGCCTATTTCCATGGCACTTCTTATTCAGGGAGAGTCTTTTAATTCATGCCAGTTAAAGATCAATCAGAGATGAAGTCAAACACTGTCAGAATAGAAAGTCCTATGGATGAAAGCAAAGAAGGGAAACTTTTTCATGAGTAAGCACCAGGCCTGCCTGCTGAAAGTTAATATTGCATCTAGTTTGCAATCTTTAGAAATAAAAGATAAGCTTCAGAATGAATGCACATGTAGATTCTAAGTTTAAAAAGAATAGTGGTTTATATTATGTACTAGTAGCCCATGTCTATCTGAAATCCTTTATATATGATAGGAATGTTGGGTGAAAAACTTAAATTTCAAGTACGTTGACTCAGCCAAAAATTATTGAATCAAGTCCTTTTGTTGGCCAAAGGCTGGGATGCTCTCATTGCCCTTCATGTTTGGATACTTTTGCTTTCTCCAACTTGAATTTCTTTGAGCATGAGACTATCCAATGGCCATAGACATCACCACCCTAAAAGAACTAAAAGAGGGTACTCTTGAAGCAAAAACTGGCTTTTTCTGCAACTTTATTTCATCATGAACATATGAACATAATTACTGATTGATGATTTCAAACTTTATAGTGTTGTGAGTTGGCATGGGGGCTTTAAGCAATAATGCTTCGAAAGGTTATAGTTTATTTAAATCAGATGCTCTTTAAGGAACTGGCTAGAGTAGACAAGGAGTGAAGCGTAGGGCAGGCAGGGCAACACATCAGCTTGGGAGCCATGGAATGCCCAGCTTTGCTGCAATGTGAGATTTGCACCTGCAGCAAACAAACTTTGGGTTCCTCTAGAATACAAATGGAGGAACTGTGTATACAAATAGCACTCAGTCTGGAAATTCCATGCCTTCCCATATTGGTTTTTGTAAACAGAGTCTTAACACCCATATTACATACCTAGCCAGGGCTGCCTATAATCATTCCAGTTCTTTTGGTGAGTAGACAGTAACTGCTTCAGAGGCTAGACTCTTAACTTTAATGCTTATGTGCTTTATTTATGGAGCATAACTGGTCCAAGACAGCTCTTCTTTAAATTAAAAAATACATAATCTGCAATAAAATTTACCGGTTCTCTATGCAACAAGTTCTTTCTCTAGAAACATTCATCTTTGAAATTCCTAACTCAGGATTCTCAAAGGGCCAAGGAGAGTAATGAAGATCTTGATGAAATAGCCAACAACTTTGAAATATCATTTCTTTAGAACAGTGTCAGAACCACTATGGGTGGTTGTTAAAACGGAGATTGCTGGAGTTCAACCCAGGTCTACGAATCAAAATCTTGTGCTGGTTCAGGAATCTTCCATATGTGTATGTCTCACAAGCACTTTTGTGAATCTCTGCCAGATGCCACCAATTTGTTTTCAGGGACAAACACCACACCTATGCTACTGTTTTGGGTAATTCTCATACTTATAGAGAAATTCATCTGAGTTTGCTTACCTACATTTTTATCTGATTCTAGGGAGATAGATCATTGTCTAAATGATTTATCTAAAACAGAAACAAGGATTTAAACAAAATCTTTTGGTCCTTTCTTCCCCATCCCTCCCTCTTTTGCTCTCTTCTTTTTCCCTTCTCTTAAAACTTTCCTGGCCTCAGTTACAAACATATGTGACATACGGAGGAAGATAGAAGGTAAAATGCCAGACAACAATAAAATGTCAAGGTGAGCCAACCTCGTTTTTGGGATTCATGTACAAAGTCTGAGGGGGAAAAATTCATTTACAGGTGGGTTCTCCAGAGGAAGAATGGCACACTGCAAGGCTCTTAGGGAGAGCATAGGAGAGCTGGAAAGCTGAATGCTGAAGAATAAAATAAAGACGTAATTTATGAAAGAGGACAAATGGTAGTGAACTGAAGATACCTAGGGACACAAAATGCAGCCCAGTGTCACTATGCTGGCAAATGTTGTGTGAGGAAGAAAAGGGCTTAAAGAGACTTCTTTGACTTCTAGCTGAGCCAAAGAAGTGAGTACTCACCTACTTATTACCAAAAACATGGGATCGCAAAGTTTTAGCCAATATACCTCAATTCTGACTATCCCCAATCCTAAAAGTCACAGGAAACATACTCAGATAACTTTCTAATTTTCATGAAAATCCTTATCAGCTGGGTGTGGTGGCTCACACCTGTAATCCCAGCACTTTGGGAGGCCAAGGCGGATGGATTGCCTGAGTTCAGGAGTTCAAGACCATCGTGGACCACAAGGTGAAACCCCGTCTCTATTAAAAATACAAAAAATTAGCCGGGTGGTGGTGGTGGGTACCTTTAATCCCAGCTACCCTGAAGGCTGAGGCAAGAGAGTTGCTTGAACCCTTGAGGAGGAGGGGACGAAGCCTACCGTGAGCCGAGATCATGCCATTGCATTCCAGCCTGGGCAACAGAGTGAGAGTTCATCTCAAAAGAAAAAAAAAAAATCCTTATCATAGTTTGTGTTAAACTTAAGTTCCCTTTTCATAATTCATTTAGACCTGACTAAATATGTCTTCAAGAAATCAAATGTTTTATTCTAAACCTATCTTTAGTGGTGGCAAAGCGAAGTATGATTTGGTGATCCATAGGCCCCTTCTCATCTATGATTCCCTAATCCAGCTACAGAGCTTTTGTTCATTTTTATCAAAAGAACCATTCCCTTGGCTTAAGACTGAATGCTTTAAAAAGTCCAAAATCATAAGCCCACCAAAACCCATTTCACAGCAAGGTGCTCAGTGAAAGCAGCTAGAAAATCATGGCCCAGGGACTTTGGGCTGGAGAGACACGATGCACAGATGTGGATGTGAACTGTCTGAGGCTGGAAGCCCTGGCATTGTGTTGCAGTTGAGGAGGGGCTGCATTCAGGAAGAGCATTACCAGACATCACAGGAAAGTAAAAGACAGCATCGAGTAAGGAAACTTCAAAGACAACATTTTCTTGCTTCATAGTAATTCCCAAGGCTAAGTCTGATTATGGCATTAGTGGAAGGAGTAACATAGGTGGAAAAACTGAGGCAGGGAGAAGTTGGATACTTCTTTAATATGATGCATGGACATAGCCAATACTAAGAGACAGGCCATGCGTCAGGCAGTCATTTAACCTTCAGGCAGCTATTATTCCTCTAAATTAAACCAACACCAAGGGATTATTTGGGGGAAATGATAGACTGATTTCCTAATTTTTCAAAGGCTAAATAAAAATAGAATCAACCTCATTTTCCTGTCAATGAGAGAACAATATTCATGTACTCTTTTTCTTTTGCAGGATTAGTTCTAATCATTCATGTCTGTAAGAACTATATTTCCTGGAGAAAGACATTGGGAAAGTTGAAGTTAGAGTTACATGTTTTCAAGCTGATCGTAAAATCTTTTTCTAAGTGGAAAATAGTTTACATAATGTGGTCTTACCTTCTTCTCACCTATCCTGTCCCTCCAGTGTCTGGCTTCTGGTTGTGTAGCAAGGACATTAGGGATGGGGGAGCAAAACAGTTATAAAATGTTGAGCCCTACAAATGGTAGATTTGGCTTCTGCGATCCTGCTAATTGGGTGGGTTCCTGCTTTCTCCCGCACTCATATGTTCCTAAGGGCTTCACTGCACACATGGAGATATGTTCAGGGATTGATTCTAAAGTAAGGGACCAATGCTCACAAACTTGTGTGAATATCAGCCTTGTTATTTAGATCTGGGATTCAATTTTGTCAGTGTGCTTTGGTGTAAGATTAGAAGTAAACAGGGCCTTTGGTGAACAGGAAAGAGTGTATTACGTCCACATGGAATAAAATTTGTGTTAAAAAACACAAACCCTGTGTAGTCCAGCAAACAAAAATAATAAAAGCCCAAATATAAAACTGCAGGTCAGATTTAGCCTTTGGGATGGCAGTTTATGTCTTCTGTTTTAAAATATTTTATATTCATAAATGCCATTCCAAACTCAAACTGCAAACCAAGTATGAATTTGGGGATATTTTGGGTCATCTACCTTTCCTGCAGTACTCTTATCATTAAACTAGTAATTGAAAGGCAAGTGAACAGGAGCCATCCATTTCTTTGTCTTTCAAAATGGCACATAGATGAAGATCAAACACTGAAATTCACCAAGTATATATAGTATTAATTTGATTATGTATAGCTAGATGTTTCTTAACATAATATTCTAAAGTGATACTAGCAAAAGAAAATGATTTTCAAAAATATTCTGAGTAGCCCAAGAATGGAAACAATATAATATCACACTACTGGGAAGCAGCATCTGTGTAATATTATTGTTGCTGTTATTAACAGTATTATTTCCTAATCTGTAGCAACATTAGTATATAGTAAGAACTTAATTCATGTTTGTTGAATTAAAAAATCAAAGCCATTCTATAATTCTCCATCTTCTATAGCATATTTCAAACAAAGTCCTGAGCGGAAATGTCAGCATAATCAATAACTAACCTGCCAGCATAGCAGTGTCACAGAAATCTGAATCTTAAATTAAGACATAAAGAAAAATACCTCTACTCCCCAAGTCCCATAGATAGAAAACAACTCAGTGATTCTGTAATTTGCTCATGTCTCATTGAAATAATACATTGTAGAACTGAAACATGTACTAAGAGGACGAATGTGCAGTAAATTCAAACCAGTTAAACCTTAATAGTGTAAATGAAACCTTTAAATTGTGTGAACCACTAGCAGCCTTGCAACTCTTTACATGTGCAAAAAATTGAATGAAGACATATGGTCACCATCAACTTGGTTATTTAATTCTGAGATGACACACGTATTAATCTAACTGAAAAGGCGAAGCTACTATATAGCTGGTTGTAATTAGCCCACCACAAATTTCTATAACCACTTCAGTCTAAACCAAAAGCCAAAATGGCATTTCATGATTACACCATCCCACCCAGATTTGCATTTCTTGATGAATTCCCAAGGTTAGGCTATGAGCCATACTGTAAAACCAACCCTCAATTACACCTTTTTAGAGGGGAAGATTAGTGGCAGGTGGTGCCTGCTATAAAAGCCTCATTAAAACACCTTCTGGTGGAGTTTCACAAAAGGAAGCCACCAGATGGAGACCCATCTCCACATGGTAGTCTTACCTCAAATGAGAGTTTCACCTGACACTTTGGGGACAGACCATTTTTTTCTCACCTAACAAGCCACTGAGGTTCAAAAGACGATCTATTAGGATTAATCGTACTTGATCACTAATCCATTGTAATGCCATATGCTGAAAGCGTTGTTCACTGTTAAGCCTGGAGCCAGGTAGAGCCCCTCTGGTAATGTAAACCCTCCCATTTTCCTGCAGCTAATCTAATTTCACCTCCTCCCAGACCTCGCATGCCAGGAATGATGCTGAACTCTTCCTACACTGCCTCTGATGCATTTTTGAATGGTAGCAAATCTGATCTCAAAGGTAATGATGCTGAAACCTGCTGACTAATTGGAAAATGATTTTCCTGGTGCTGCTTGTTTAGTGGGGCGAATGGATAAAAGGTATTCATTCTATTGTGCACAAATTCAAAGACTTAGCCCTGGCCTTCTTATCTGCACAGCTTGATATTACTCATCTCCTCCTCTTCTCTCCTTCTCTAAATACGTGTTTGTTGAATCTGTGATTTACTGAATTGGAACAATCGGCCAGCTGGGCAGCGAGAGTGAAATTTATGTCACATAGAGGAAATTCTGTCACCTTATGCAGTCCCTGAAATGACAAGTATTTTTTCCAGTGGTTTGCCTTTGGTATAGGTCCAAACCCTTAAGTGCCAAACAGTGTAACTCACCACACACACGCGTGCACATACCCACATACAGTTTTCCTATGTGTTTTGTGTTATGCTGCTTACAAAGCACCACCCACTAAGCTACTTTCTTGCTCAAGGCCCATGTTTCTGAGTTGCACACATAAAGATAATCATACACACAGGCCACATGAGCCCCACACATTTTGCTCTCGCCCTGAGCTCCAATATGAAGACTTAAATGGAATAAATTTCAAATTCCCTGCAATATTTTATGGTCACTTGGTTCCAGCTCTAAACAGACTGCTAGAGGGAATAGAGAAGATAATTCATGTGCAATGTACACTAAACAAATGTCATCAAGATGGCAATAGTTGTCCTAAAGTGACACCACACCTTAAGCAAATGAGTCCAGGCCCCTGACACATGCTAAATGCTGTGTTTCACACCTTGCTAAAAAGCACTGCCCCAAGTGCCATGGTACTTAAAGCATTACTGTAACTGGAAGATCTAATCAGTGTTTCAAAAATGTGATCCTTATATTGCATAATCACTAGATAGAGGGGAGGTACTTATTAAAATGCAGATTCTTAGACCTCAACACAGACTACTGAATCAGAGTCTCCAGAGGTAGAATCTGTGCAAATACATGTTTGTTAACAAATTTTCCAGATGCTTCTGATCCACATTAAATTTTCAAGTTGGCCGGGTATGGTGGCTCACACCTGTAATCCCAGCACTTTGGGAGGCCAAGGTTGGCAGATAGCTTGAGCCCAGAAGTTCAAGATTAGCCCAGACAACATGGCAAAACCCCATCTCTACAAAACATACAAAAAATAAGTGGGGCATGGTAGTGTGTGATTCCAGTTTCAACTATTCAGGGGGCTAAGACGGGAGTTAGAGGCTGCAGTGAGCCGTGATTGTGCCACTGCGCTCCAGCCTGGGCAAGAGAGTGAGACCCTGTCTCAAAAATAGAGAAAAAAGAAAAAGAAAAAGGTGTAAAGTCCAATGAAAAGGACACAGGATCCCATTGCCCTTGATTGGTTGGGCCAAAAAGCCAGGGCTCTGAGACCACTGTACTCCTCTTTCCTCATGCAGAAAGCCCTGTGACACTGAGGTCAGGCAAGACAACGACACTGGCTGGGCTAGGAAGGGGATGAAAAACACCCCCATTGGCTTTCTGGATCAAATTTGTAACGTGCAAGGTTGCTATGAGTGTTCTGTGTTATCCAAACAGTATATCTAATATGTCCCATACTGTACGTGTTTACAAACCCTTAAAAAATCTAAAGTTTCCAATGACACTTAGTAAATAAATCACTCTAGCTTTGTTCTTACAGTTTATGTAGTCACCAGACCCCAGAGATGAAAATATAGCCCCAGCATTCTGCAGCTGGAAGAGTTTATTTTGTCATACATGAAAACTGCTAGATTTGGCCAAGCAAGAGGGAATCTCTTAAGATTTTTATTTTTACCAAAAAGAAAAAAAAAAAAAAACCACTCAGTAGTCAATATCAGTCAATCAGTTAAAATGAAGCAGGGAGGCCTCACTTTTCTTATAATTGCACACAGAGCATATTCCTTCTCTATTTGATACAATTTCTGAAAAAGCTTGGATGATACCTAGTTTCGTTAGTCTCCCCTTTTTGTTCATAAGGGCAACTTTAACATACTAAGTCAGGTAAGATGTCAACATTTTCTTGTAAGTTTTGGTAATCAAACTTCTGAGAGGTAGATCCTAGCTCACCTTCAGATGGTGGAAACCCACCTCATCTCCCTCTGCCCCTTAACCCACCTCCACTCAGCATCCATGGCATGAGTGCTTTGATAAAAAAGAAAGGAAATCAGGAGGAAGGAGTGTCCTGCACTGAAGCCTGGACTCAGAAGAGACAAGTCAAGGAGAGATCAGCCAGGATGGGTCTCCCGCAGGCTGGCTCTGGGGCCTAAATCTAACCATCAAGAACCATAGATCTTCTCTCTTTGTGTGCAGGAGAGAATTGACCCTGGCCTGATGAAGAAAATGGGAATCAGTCCTTTGGAAGGATCAGGAAGCAGCTGATTGGGCAGGGTAGCACTTTCTGCATTGAAGTCCCCATTTTCCTTGGGACATGGCGGGGCCAGCAAGGGGTTAGAGGATGATTCCCAGGTGTGTGGCTCTCCAGAGCAGCGAGAGGCATCAGAGTGGCCTCCTCCTTCTTATTTGTGAGTTACAACCTAGGAGAAGGGCCTGAGGCTGACCGGTGAGAACAATCTGATCACTAGTATCAGGCTCTCAGATCCTATTTCTACCTGGAGGCTGGTAAGGCCTAAAGATTTAAGTTCATCTTTAAAAGCTAAAACTATTTAAATTTGCCCTTGTTCTTTCTGTCTGTCTGTTGTTGTTGTTGTTTTGTTCTGCTTTGGTTTTTGATGGTGTGTTCTTCCTCTCCCTATCTCCTTTTCTCCACTGCTGCCCTGCTACTAGTGGAAGAGAAAATTAACTGTGCCATGATGCTTTTCAGGAAATATGACTCCCAGTGACTCTCAGGAAGCCATAGGGCTATGGTGGGGGAGCTCAGAATTGAGTTTGTGACATAAGGTATACAAATGATTCTGAATTTTTTCTTTACTTTTCGTTTGTATTGTTTCTTTGATAGTGACATCTATTGCTGCAAAATACTACACATCCCACAAATATCAGGGCACAGTTGAAAGCTTTCGTATAAAACAGAGTGTTCTGCTTTGATAAGAAAAGAAGCAAGACAAATTCTTACAAGGCAGCATTTACTTTTGTCTTTATCTACTATTTGCGGAATGTTGTCTTAACTCTAAATTTTCCTCGCCACGTTTCCTTCAAACATGCTTTTTCTTGTCCTTAGTTGTTATTTCTTCATTTTATCAAAATGGCTTCCCAGACTCTTCCTGGTTCTCTCCGGAGGATTCTGGATATTCCTCCATTTAAAATTTCCTGTTGTGGCTGCAGGTTGGTCACCATCCTCAGGAAATATTTGTTTTCCTCTTGACATTCTTATGTTTTTATTTACCATCCTCCAAATAGTTTCCACTCTTAAAGTCAGAATTTCTGTGTTTTCTAAGAACATAAAATATCTAAGTTTTATTCATGTATAGCTGTTTGCTGTTCACATTTTTGTGGATCAGAGAAAAGTGAACACGCATGGCCCAGCCTTCAGCTTTGCGTGTGCTAATATGTGGAAAAAGCTCTCGGTTCAAGAGTAAAGAGAGATGGTCATGATATCCAAAGAGCAAACCCCCAATTTTTTCCACACTCCTTAGTCAATTTAGTTATCAAAATAAAACATTTTTTCTTCTTCTGCAAAGCATTTACTTGTAGAGCTTTTATCTTCTCTGGTTACCTCAGATTTTCCCCAAAGAAGAAATCTAAGCCCAATTAGGGTGAGTGAAGGGAGGGAGGGGTAGAGTTAGGTGCCAGAATCCCCAGCGACTGCTCTCACTGGAACAGACCACAAGATTCTCTCAACCACCCCATTTTTTTCCCATTTAACTAATAGAAGGCTGGTAGTGACCTTTGCAGGCCAGTGGGCAGGAGCTGAGAAATACTACCCTAAATGAGCCAGGATGTATATCTGTTTACTACACAGCATGCTGGCCTGAAGCTAATGACATTAATCCCCCTACTGCTTTTCATTAGGTGACAGACAGGGAGCCACACTTCGGAGGGCATCGACTGCTTCTCCCCATCAGCCAGCTGCGAAGAGGAGTCGCTCCGGGAACAGCGCCGCCCTCCCCTCGTTTGCTTTTCTTCCTCTATTATTCCTGACATGTTCACTGAACTACAGACTGCATATGTTTAAAAATAATTAAACGCGCTCCAAACAAATAGGCAATGTTTCCACGATCCCTGCAATGAACGTTCTGCGTGTTTTGACAGATTTTTCTGTTCGTTGGATTCATCAAGCAGCCTGGCTCTTTGCTGTCATTCCCGACAACCTTGCAGATAAACCCCCAGGGCAAACTCTCTGGCCTGAGCTCCTTCCTGGGCCCTGATCTTGGGCACAGAGAACTTCCAGCCTGAGAGTCCCCAGACCTTCAGGGGAATCCATGTCTGGGCTCCCAGGACAAAGTGGTTCACAAATGGAGTCATTAGACAAAAGGGAGACTGGCTAAATAAATGTGGGGTTCTGTTTTGAATGGCACTGCTATATTGCACTAAGAAAAGAGACTAGAAGGAAATCCTATGAGAAAACTGAAAGATTACCGAGGCGCATTAGGACCGTTCTCACCCCTCCCCGTTGGCAAATCCTGACCTTCCACATCCCTGCATGTCAACCCCCTTCTTTTTAAAAAATTAAAATCTCTCTACTAAAAAATGAAGATAAAGGAGAAGATATAGTTTATAAAGCTACATAAAATACAATATAACCAAATAAATGAAAGTATGTATAAAGAAAGCTAATTAACGAGAAAATACTGTAAAAAGGTAAGAAAGAGACTTGGTGAATTTAGGGCATAAAAAAGATGCTAAAATTAAGAGAAGCCTAATTGATTCCCCAACAGAGATGAAGGTCTTCCTCATACAAAGGATACATGGGATATCATCAACAATGTCCTCTTCAGTATTCATTAAGGAACAAATTCATAGATAAGTGAGAGTGTCTTTATCTCTCAACATAGGCTTACCACATCTTGCAAAAGTGTAACTACTCTGGAGGAATTCAGAGGAATAAGGAGTGTATGGATGTGTATGTCTGAGTTGTGACAAAGGAAGAGGGTGAGAGAGGAAGGGGAGGAGTGATCAATACGGCTTGATTCTGAACACAGCTCTAATGGTCTGGCTTAATCCAGGGACAGCTTTGAGCAACCATAGGAATGGATATTCTTTAAATTCTTAGGAAATATGCTCAACTGCGATTTGAATCAATATTGACAGCAATTAATGTGCAGGGACATTCATTTACCCATTGACTGCTCTAACAGTTGGTGGTGTCCAAGGAAGTCTTAATATCACGTGAATATTAAAGAGCCAAGAAGAACCTGCAGGAAGGTTCAAGTTTCTCCTCAGGGAGGGATGTTTTAGTGTGCTGCAAAACTGTTTATCAAAGTACTCAATTCTATACCAGGAATTGGCAAACCGCAGCCTGTGGGTCAAATCAAGCCTGTACTAGTTTTTATGTGGCCTGAGAACCATAGTCTGGGCCTTGTTTTTAATGGCTTAGAAAAAAAATTGAAAGAAGGATAATAGTTTATAATGTGACAATTACTTGAAATTCAATTTCAGGATTCATAAATGAGGTTTTATTGGAACCCAGCCAGGCCAGTTCATTTACATATTGTCCATGGCTGTTCTTGTGCTACAATGGCAGAGACGCAACACAGACTTTATGGCCTGCAAAGCTGAAAATATTTACAATGTGGCCCTTTGCTGAAAGAGTTTGCTGACCTTTGTTATATACCATAAGCAACAGATCATGACTACAATATTGTTAATACTTTTTCTGATTTCTAAACTTAAAAACAAGCTCCAAATTTTTCAAGTTTTCTAGATGGCTATTTGATAATATGTACCAAATAACATAAAGCTTCTTTGCCTTTTGAGTCATAAAATCCACTTCTAAGGAACTTATCCAATACTGGAAAGTGGGAAACAGCGTAGATACCCAACAACATAGCTAATAATTACATAAATTACGATACAGCTATACAGTGAAATGCTCTACCCATTAAAAGAATGATGAGCTATATGTTACCAGGACAAAAATAAATTAGTGAAAGCATTCTGGCTGGGTGCTCACGCTTGTAATCCCAGCACTTTGGGAGGCCAAGGTGGGCAGATCACTTGAGGTCAGGAGTTTGAGACCAGCCTGGCCAACGTGGCCAAACCTGGTCTCTACTAAAAATACAAAAATTAGCCGGGCATTGTGGTGGGTACCTGTAGTTCCAGCCACTCAGGAGGCTGAGGCACAAGAACTGCTTGAACCCGGCAGGTAGAGCTGCAGTGAGCCGAGATCACATCACTGCACTCCAGCCTGGACAACAGAGCCAGACCTTGCCTAAACAAAACGAAACCAGACTGGGCTTTCATTGTGCTAACTGAGAAAAACTATGGAATTATATGGATCCTTGAAAGTTTAGATTTACATTTCATGGGCATGGAGATACTTTTTTTTTTTTTTTTTTTTTTTAGAAGAAAATGAGTCTGGGAAAGAAATGGATCTGGACTACCTTAGACCATTAGAGCCATGTTTGGGATCTAAATGTATTGATCGCTCCTCCCCTTCCTCCCTCACCCTCCTTGCTTGTGACAACTCAGACATGTAACATTCACACACTCCTTACTCCTCTGAATGTCTCCAGAGCAGTTATACTTTTGCAAGATGTGGTAAGCCTATATTGAGAGATAAAGACACTGTCACTTATCTATCAATTTGTTCCTGAATAAATACTGATGAAGATATTGTTGATAACATCCTAATGTATCTTTTGTATGAGGAAGACTTTTGTCTCAGTGGGGAAAACAACAAGGCTTCTCCTAATTTGGCAAGTGTTTTATGCCCTAAACTCACCAAGTCTTTCCTATCTTTCTCATAGGAAACAAAAATAAATGGACAACTCACGGAAAAGAAAATGGAAATAGTTCATAAACACAAAAAAATACACTAACCTATTTTAAAATGAAAGAAAAGAGAAGTGAAAGAAATGCACAAATTTATTCCTAATTTTGAAATTAAAGCTAAAAGAATATTTTTCATCTTTTAGATTGGGGAATATCAAAATGTTTGTTAGCATATGACGTTGAAGGAGGTAAAATCAGGGACTATTATATGTTGCTGAGGGGATGCAAACTTTATGGAAAGCATTTGCACTATTTATCCAAATTTAAAATCTGCACACTTCAGATATGGGAGTTATACCATATATATATGTGGAATCTTGTAAGTGATTAGTAATTTCATAAAATGTAGACAGTGGCATTGTGTATAATATAAAATGATTGCAAATAGCTTACATGTTAATCAATAAGTGTCAGGTCAAATACATTAAGAAATATTCAAACAAATGCAATTTTTTTTTTTTTGAGACGAAGTCTCATACTGTCTCCCAAGCTGGAGTGCAGTAGTGCAATCCTGGCTCACTGCAACCTCTGCCTCTTGGGTTCAAGCGATTCTCCTGCCTCAGCCTCCCAAGTAGCTGGGATTACAGGTGCCCACCACCATACCCAGCTAATTTTTTGTATTTTTAGTAGAGACAGGTTTTCACTATGTTGGCCAGGCTGGTCTTGAACTCCTGACCTTGTGATCTGCCCACCTCGGCCTCCCAAAGTGCTGGGATTACAGGCATGATCCACCGTGCCTAGCCACAAATACAATTATTAAAAGGGATAAGGCAGTTTCAAATGAACAGATATGAAATGACCCCAAACACCTATCTTTCAGTGTAAAAAGCAAGGTAGAATAGCGGGCTTAGTGGGTAACCATTGTGTTACAACACCAGAAGATATACAATACACCTTTATGTGCACAGATTATCTATGGAAGGATATACAAGAAACTAGTAACAGCACTCTCCGGAAATGTAGGCAAGACACTGGTGAGAGAGAAACCTCTTTCTCATGTTACTTTCTAGACCTTTTGAATTTTATACCAAGAGGGTATATTCCTTCTTAAAAAATAGAAGACAGAAGAAAAAGAAAGGAAAGGAGAAGTCAAAGAAAGAAAAAAGGAGTGGCAGAATATAAATACAAAGAAGGAATTGTTTGCATGACACAGAAAAACAACCTAAACACTGTCTTCAACTAGTTGTCTCACTGAGGTTCTCTTTGAAGTGCCTAGAAGATCTCATCTCTATCTTCTAAAATCCAGTTTGCTTTAATTTTTTCATTGTCTCTGCTTGTTGTGGGTTTAAATGTGTCCCCCTCAAAAAATATATTTTGAATTTCTAACCCCCGAGTATCTCAGAATGTGACCTTATTTGCAAATAGGGTTTTTATAGAGGTAATCAACTTAAAATTATGTCATTAGAGTGGGCTCTAATTCAATATGACTGATGTCCTTATATAAGGAAAATCTGAAAAGGGGGTTAGACAGAGGAGAAAGATGATGTGAAGACACACAAAAGAAGGAATAAGACAAACATCTAGAAGTCAAGGAACACCTGAAGCTATGAGAGGCAGAGTGGAGAGGAAGAGAGAAAGAGAGAGGGAGAGAACTGGAACAGATCCTTCCCTAGTATCTTCAGGGAGCACAATTTTGCCAATACCTTGATTTTGGACTTCTGGCCTTCAGAACTGGAATACAATCAAGTTCAGTTGTTCTAAGCCATCCAGTTATAGTAGTTTGTTATAGCAGCTCTAGGAAACAAATATATTAATCTATCCTACTCTCTCTGTCTTCCCCCCCAAAATTTTTTAATCAACATTCCCCTATTAAAAGATGAAAATAAGAGGAGGAGAAGAAAAATTCATAAGTCATAAAGAATATGCCTGACTACATGATATTAAAATACTTCTCTATGGAAAAAAAAAAAACAAAAAGACACAAATTAAATGATATTCAGTAAAGATATTTGCAAATACTATCACAGAAATATTTTAATTTCCTTATTTATTGGCAGATTTTAGATTAAAAAAAATTAAAACATCCATTGTTGTCACTAAAAATGTCTCAATAAATTACCTATTAAATGTCTCATTTTAACCCATGTGACTTACCTAGTATGCTAAGACAACCTAATTAAAAATTACTCCTTTACACACTATAGGTACTTAAGATAATTAGCTACAAAGTAGCTACAAAAATATCTACCAAAATGCTGGTTTTACTTCAGAAAAGTTGAGACATAATTTTTTTTCTCACAGTAGTCTAGTGCATAAAAATAAAATGTCCAAAAATTTATAATAGAGTATACGTGAATATGATGGTTTTAAAACAGATGCAAATCCTTTTAACTCTCTTCCCATTGAGAAGTGCAGTCTATTGTTCCTTTCCTTATTCCTGGGAGACCCGTGATCGATTCTACCAATAAAGGATGGTGGAAGTGACACTGCAACTTCTGAGGTGACACTATGCAAAGACCACTTGGTGTGCAACTTCCACCTTGCTTGGCTGGAATACTTGGTTGTCATGGGGGAAGTGTTCCTTGAACTGCCATGTTGGAGAGGTTACTTGTAGACACTCGAACCTACAGTCCTAGCTAAGCTCAGCCTGGCAGCCACATCCACTGAGGTGTCAAATATTGGGTTGGTGCAAACATAAATTGTGGTTTCTGTGTTGTTGAAATTTGCCATTTGATATTGGAATACTACATTCTTTCTTTTGCTTTTTTTTTTTTCTTTGAAATGAGGTCTCACTCTTGTCACCTAGGCTGGAGTGCAGTGGTGCAATCTCAGCTCACTGCAACCTCCACCTCCTGGGTTCAAGCAATCCTCCTGCCTCAGCCTCCCAAATAGCTGGGATTACAGGCATGTGCCACTACACCTAGCTAATTTTTGTATTTTTAGTAGAGACAGCGTTTCACCATGTTGGCCAGGCTAGTCTCAAACTCCTGATCTCAGGTGATCCGACTGCCTTGGCACCTCAAAGTGCTGGGATTTCAGGTATGAGCCACCATGCCTGGCCGATATTGGAATACATTCTTAAACAAATGTAATTATGTTGTATATCATGTTAATGCACATTTCTTGCTTTATGGGTTTTTTTTGCTAATGACTTATTAC
>NW_016107848.1:192591-194467 GCF_001604975.1 Cebus imitator | reverse complement strand
TCAAGTTCAAAATGGGTCATAAAGCAGCAGTGACACCTCACAACATCAACAATGCAGTTGACCCAGGAACTGCTAATGAATGTAGAGTGCAGTGGTGGGTCAAGAAGTTTCACAAAGGAGATGAGAGCCTTGAAGATGAGGAGCATAGTGGCTGGCCATTGGGAGTTAATAATGACCAATTGAGAGCAATCATCAAAGCGAATCGACTTAGAACTACATGAGAAGTTGACCAAGAACTCAGTGTTGATCACTCTACGGTCATTAGGCATTTGAAACAAATTGGAAAGATGAAAAAATTTCGATAAATGAGTGCCTCGTGAACTGAGCAAAAATAAAAAAAAATGATCGTCATTTTGAAGTGTCATCTTCTCTTATTCTACACAACAATGATGAACCATTTCTCCGTCGGCCTGTGACATGCAATGAACAGTGGATTTTATACAATGACCAGGTCAGTGGTTGAACTGAGAAGAAGCTCCAAAGCACTTCCCAAAATCAAACTTGCACCAAAAAAAGGTCATGGTCACTGTTTGGTGGTCTGCTGCTGGTTTCATCCACTACAGCTTTCTGAATCCAGTGAAAACACTACATCTGAGAAATATAATCAGCCAGTCAATGAGATGCACCAAAACTGAAATGCCTGGAGTTGGCATTGGTCAAAAGAAAGGGCCCAGTTCTTCTCCACAAACCTGAATGCACACTGCACAACCAAACAAATTGAGCTACGAAGTTTTGCCTCACCTGCCACATTCACCTGACCTCTCACCAACAGACTACCACTTCTTCAGGCATCTCAACAACTTTTTGCAGGGAGAATGCTTCCACAACCAGCAGCATGCAGAAAATGCTTTCCAGTAGTTTGTCAAATCCTGAAGCACAGATATTTATGCTACAGGAATAAACCAACTTATTTCTCATTGGCAAAAATGTATTGATTGTAACGGTTTCTATTTTGATTAATAAAGATGAGTTTGAGCCTAGTTATGATGATTTAAATTCACGGTCCAAAACCACAATTACTTTCCACCAAACTAATAAGAACCTGAAGAAGTCATCTTGAAGTGAATCCTCCAGCCCCAGCTGTGGCAGTCCTGAAGGCATTTAAATCACCCCCAGTTGAGTCCCCAGATATTATGACATAGAGACAAACCATCCCTGCAGTGCCCTGAATTACTGACATGCAGAATGTATTACTAAAATGGTTACTTTTTAACGCTATTAATATTTGGGGTGATTTGTTATGCAGTCTTAACAGCAACAATGATGTTTTGGCATTCTTTACATTGATATATTACATATTCAACTCACTCAAAATAGCTTCAAATAATTTAGGTACAACGTTAAAAGATATAAAGGCAGAAAACGCCTTTGTTCGGTCCAAGTGGAATTTATATGATCCAGCAACAGACTATTACCATGAAATCATACTTTGATGCTAGAATTCTAGTACAGATGCTATGCAGAAGAATAAATAGCCAAGAATTGAATCCAAATCTCTGCAATCTAGTTCAAGTTGATTCCAATTTGTGAAATCAAAGGGTAGAAAAAAGTCAATAAAACCTGAAATGAATGTTTTATTTCTAAAAGTTTCTCTAGAAGCAAAAAGCACAACTGTCATCAAAAGTAAAAAGTTGTCCTGAAGTCACTTGGTTCTTATGTAGATTATTACCAAAAAAGCCCAGACTAGGCTAGGCACAGTGTTTCACACCTGGAATCCCAGCAGTTTGGGAGGCTGAGGTGGGTGGATCACTTCAGGTCAGGAGTTTGAGACTAACCTGGACAATATGGCAAAACCCCATCTGTGCTAAAAATACAAAAATTAGCTGGGCATGGTGGTACATACCCGTAATCCCAGCTACTCCAGAGGTTGAGGCAG